>NW_022198836.1:865121-951566 GCF_009176525.2 Contarinia nasturtii
ATATGTAACGTTCTTCAGATTCGGTTTTTGTATTGCCACTTTTATTCCCATGGACACATATTAATTTGTGCTTATCTTTCATGAACAGGCGAATACTTATGCGGTCACAATGTATTGAAAGCCCATGCTGTTGCTTATCGATTGTACAAAAACACATACTATGACCGTTACCATGGTCAAGTTGGTATCACTTTAAGCTCACGATTTTTCTATTCTGATACAAATGATTCAAGTACTGTTGATCGAGCAATGCACTTTTCCCTGGGCTGGTTTGCAAATCCAATTTTTAGTCTAAAAGGCAACTATCCAGCTGATATGGTAACGACTATTACGAGTAATTCTGTTCGAGAGGGACGTTCATGGTCACGATTACCATCATTCACGGACAAATGGATCGAAACTATTCGTGGAACCGCTGACTTTTTGGGATTGAATTATTACACAAGCCGTATCGTTGAGCCAATTTCTTCTCAACCAGACGGACCGAACCCATCATATCAGCGCGATATGAATTTGAAATTTCGAATAAAACCAGAATGGAAGAAAAGTGCTTCGGATTGGCTATACTCTGTACCTGAGGGAATTGGCGATATACTTAGGTATACAACCATAGATTTTCTATATTTGTAAAGGAATGATTTGATATCAGAACACAACTAACTTAATTTGATTAATAATTCCAAAAAATAAATAAAAAAAAACATTTACATCCCATTTAGATGGATCAAAGCAGAATACAACAATCCCCCCGTAATAATCACGGAAAATGGGTGGTCAGATGAAGGACAAATCGAAGATGACGATCGAATCGTCTATTTACACGATCACTTGAAACATATTCTGGATGTTATCTTGAACGACGAAACAAATCTTAAAGGATACACAGGTATAAGAAGCAATATATCAATATACATTATACATGTTGTTTATACCGATCAAATGTAAATTATTCTTAAAGTATGGTCGATAATCGATAATTTCGAATGGGCTCAAGGATATACGTAAGTAATTTAGTTGATAAATAAATAAGAGACGACCATTTATTAAGATCATTGAAATATACGCTTTGTTGTGTTTATTTTCCAAAAAAATAGTGAAAAATTTGGATTGTACCATGTCAATATGTCTTCACCAAGGTAAAAATAAAGATAAAAAAGAAATCTTGGTAAAATAAAAATTCTTTTATCTTCTTCAGGAAAGAACGAACTGCCAAAAAGTCGTCAAATTTTATGCGTCTAGTAACAACAACTCGTAAAATTCCCAAAATAAACTGAGTCTGCAAACATTGTATGGATTTTAAATAATTGCATATTGGTCGTATAACAAATCTCGAACTCTGTAATACTCATCGGATATACATCCTTCCATGCATAGCTTTCCAGTGTCAATCTATAAATACAAAAATAAATATTTTCTATGAATTTGTTTTTTATCCAAATTATTTGTTTTTTTTTTTATTTATTCTTACTCTGCGAATGGCAATTGTGCTATTTGCAACCCATAATGCTCCGTTAGAGAATTCCGATTGGATGTTATTCCGCGATAGTACTTGTTTAAAATCACTGATCTTCAGCTCATTAACGAATGTTGATTTGTGTGGTTCGACAGCTTCATCATTAATTGGTTCCAGTGCCCATTTGTTATCAGCTATAACAAATAAATGTTATATTTACTTCAAACGATATACCCTAATGAACGCATTCAATATACACTTACTTGACGGTAGAACGGAAACTTCTCCATTTGTTGTAACGTCTTCGTCTTCGTCATCGTTATCGTCTTCTTCGTTATCGATTTCCATAGCATTATCATTTGTATTGGAACCATTGGTTGCTTTTGCATTCAGGGATGGCAGAATTTTCTTACTTCGTGCTCGAATCTTGGCATCAATCCATGCAACGTCGGCATCTTTTACCTTTTGAAATTGAAGTTTTGCAACTAAGCCCTCTGTGAGTTTTACTTGATAAATATGATTTTCTGTTGTTGCATCAATTATATCACCCTTTGCGGGTGTAAATACTCGTGCTCCTATACTCTGTTTACAGTGCTTAGCTATTAGATTGACATTTTCCGGCGTACCTAATCACAAAAGAAAAGAATAAAATTGAAAATAATCGATAAGTAATCGAAACTAATCGAAAAATAATTGTAAAACAAATGTCCGGCGTACCTCTGACAACAATCACACGCCGTGGTCTAAGTTGAGACAATATTTTCAAAAGTGATTCTCCATCAGAGCTACCCTCGAAATCGATAAATTGAACCTGTGCATTGATATCAATTGTCTTTCGACTACTAACACATTTCGTAGGCTTTTCCAACAGTGACATACCTAAGGGGAGAATCACAAAAGAAAAGAATCGAATTAATTTAAAATAGTCGGAAACATATAATGAAAAAACAGTGACATACCATTTTCAGTTGATTTGCTTTGTTCATTGATATTTTCGATTTTGATTTGACCATTCTCTTTGCTATCATCGTGTCCTGATGATTGGGGATGAATATCATCGGCCAATTTATACTCTTCCAACTGTATAATTTCACCGTAATCGTCGATGCGTATCTTGTCTTCGTGAAACGGAAACATGGCATATTGTTTTTTACTCGATTTGAAGAATCCAGTTGATGCTCGACCCTGTGGCCGCACAACAATATCATGTTTTCCAGTTATAACATTCATTTCAATATCATCATCACTGTCGGAACTTGGCTCTTCAACATCTCGCTTAATCAGTTTCATGGCCGAATTTTTTTCGCCCTCTGTTCTCATGTATTCATCTAGTTCAGCTCCTTCGATATCAACTCGACGGCGAACCTATAAAAAATATAAAAATTAAATTCAAATCTTCCTGAAAGAAACCGTTAAAAAAAATTGAATACATCAACGTACGTCAATTTCAATTTTTCGACCGTTTCCTCCATTGTCTAACAAATCTCTGGCAAGGGTACCCGGTGATGACCTATGAAGAAACAGTTTTTTTTAAGATTGTTGTTCAGTATCTTTTGTAAATATAATTTGAAATATAAAATTTTAGTTGGTTTATTTTTGCTTCAACCAACCGTGACGTAATTATGATGCTATTGTTTGGATTAGATGCCCACTGAATAAACAATTCTCTTGAGTATCCACTTTCCATGTCTGTGGTACTGCAGAGAACCACTTTTGGAGATGGTACTTTTTGTAATTCAGCTAGAGTATGACACAGTTGCAAATGTCTAAATTGAAACGGATTATTTCGTGCTCCTTCAAAGCTTTTCATCAGTTTGTCACTCATCCATTCGATTTGAGACTTTGCAAATTCCACCACATTGTAACCGACATTGTTCAATAGTGCCAAAGAGTAAGCAAGTAAGCCACTCTCTTTATTTTTCCAAAGTTGTTCCAGCATGTGAGCCAATTCGAGTAATCGGCCGGCTGCATCAATAGTTACCTAGTTGATGAAAATTAATATCAATTTAAAATAAACAAAAAACAATTGTATAAAGCAACAAATCGAATAATAGCAATGATTATTCTATATAATTACCATTACATTACCGCCATTTCGAAGCGTTTGCAAAATGTTCGTCATCAATTTTTCATCACGGGCTCGCCTCCGAGCTTGATTGTAATTCGCATTGTATGCATCGGTTATTAAAAGCGATGGACGCTGCATTTTTTCCAATTCGCATCCATTTAGATGACGCTCTTTTTTGTGATTAAAGTTAGTGGCATACACAATATCCTCTTCACCGATTTTTACAATTTTCCATATCGTTCCACCAATCATATGCCCTTTTTTTAAATAAACAAATTAAAGTATTAGTTCACCATTTATAACATATTTCACCTTTATTTTACCTGCAGCAAGTGGTGTTATAGTGATTCCGTAGCCTTTTCCCTTCAGTGAAACACTTTGATTATATTTCAATTGTATAATTTTGTCAAAAGCAGAATCAATATCGTCCAGTGAAAACAATTCAAAGTCGTACATATTGTAGTGTGACATAAATGTATCATACATGAAAAGTTGCCCTGATTGTAATGATGAATTAAAATTAATAAAAATATCGAGAGAGAAAAAAAAAAAACAAATAAAAAAGATCAGTCATCATTACCCATTTTGTAGATAGGAATTGTAGCATATATAGGACAATTCAAGCCCAATTTCCCAACCAAATACGGTAGAGCGCCCAGATGTAAGGGATCGGGATATGAAATCAAAATAGCATCTATTGTGTGTACATGTCTGAAATATAAATCGAATATAAATATATGAATTACAATACAAATCACGTGCCATCTTACCGTTTGATTTCCTTTATGAAATTTGGATCGAATTTTTCATCCCAACCACAATCTAATAGAATTTTCACTTCATCAATCTGTAGTAAATAGCATGGTGGCGACTCATCCATTGCACCCGAAAGCGCTTGTAACTTGATGATTGAAGTCATTTTGATTGCATCCGGCTTTCGATTTTTTACAATCTAATTTAATGTTTGAATAATAATTCCTCGCCTATGAATGAACGAAAACAAAAAAAAAACACACAACAACTTAACAAGCCTATGCTCTTTGAAGTAAATGTCAATTGGGCCGGTGACTTTTTGTTTGACATTTATTCCACATGTATACGTATAATATACGTTTACGTATTCGAAGCAGATGTCAAAATTTGGCGCCATTGAATAGGCGCGAAAACATACTTTCAAAACGTCAAAACTAGTTAACAAAAGCAAAATAAAACTGCATCAGCAAAAAAAAGTAATAGTATTTTAATATTAATTCGACAACGAAAATTTCCAATCAATATGGATGGTGGCTTTGAAGAAACGCTAATGTATAGTGGTTCAGAAAATAGCGATGAAGAGGATGTATCAAAATCAATCAACAATCAGTTATTATCACCTGAAAAACCAACACTTGAAGCATCTGATGAAGAAGATGACATGAACATATCTGTTGTAAAGTCTAGAAAAACCACCAGAATCTTGAGTTCCGATGATGACGATGATGATAAGATGGAAAATGATGATGAATTGCAAAATATGAACGATAAAAATGCAGCAGAAAATCAAAGTGGTTTCATAATTCGTCCGTCAATCTGTGATTCAGATACAAAGAGTTCAAGTGATGGAAATCAGAGTGATAGAGCTGTCCAAGTAAAGAAATCGGTCAAAAAACTCAAGAAGAAAAAGGTAAAGCAACAGCATGAACTCAACAGCAGTCAATCTGATTCCGATGATGATACTGAAAATGATGCTAAGAAAATTACTAAAATGGGGAAGAAAAAACGCAGCACTTCTAGTCAATCAAGTGGTGGTGATTCAGACACAAGTTCCCGAAGTAATGGTCCAAGCGACAAAGCTGAAAATGTAAAGCCCAGAGAAAAATTGGAACAACGGGTAATTATTACACATCATCAATATATCAATCATATGAACGAATTGAGTAACAAATAATAAAAAATATGTAGATGTCAGCAAAAATGGCTGAACAACAAATGAAGGAAATACAAAGCGAATCGCAACGAATGGCACGACAGCTTAGTGTTAAGTATGTTTGTTAAATTTAAAATATGCACGATATTTTGGATTAAAATTATATTTTATTCCTGTTAAGCATTCCGTATCACAAACCGAAGCAACATTCACTGACAGAATTCTTAAGTCGGCGGAGTATTGTTGAGCAGCAGGAAAAATTATCAAAAAAACCGATCAAAATGACAAATGAAGAATTAATTGAATTCATGTATGTACTTTCATTTTAATTTAAAAAAAACGATACATATAAGAATGTGAATATTACTAAAAATAGGGATGTATTGGAAAAACGTACACAAGAAGCCGAAAACTTTTTCCAAGAAGAAGAAGAAGAAAATAAAGAGTCAAATACAAATTTAGATGATATTATTATGGACAACAATGAAAATGGCAACGATAATAAGAATGAAAATTCAAACAATGATGTGGAAGAAACAGAACCAACACAATTAGAAGAAGCTGCACAGTTTCACGTCGATACCGTGGAAAATAATGAAGAAAACGACATCAATAATCATGGGATAACTGAAATGATGGGTGGTGATGGTGAAATTACGGATCAAAATGAATTCAATGCCGCGGTATCAGAGATTGAAGCATTTTCAAATGCGCTCGATGTCCAATTGGAAACAATACCAATGAACAAAGACAAGGTCAAACTTTCAATACCAACCGATCATGTTCCCAAATTGAAGGGTGAAAAAGGGTTTGTTATCGATTTTGAAACAAATGATTTAAAACCGATGCAGAAAACGGGTGTCGATGAACTTTTGGAACGATTCAAAAAGAATGTACAAGCTAATCCACATGCAAATGATACTCAAGATTTTAGGTTTGTCATTGCGGTTATCAAACAGAGAATTTCTATAAATTAACTGAACTCAATTTATTTTGATTTTTTTTTATTCAGCATATTCCAAACGGATACTTGCACTTTGGAACGGCATACAGTACATTTGAATAAAGACGATAGCAAATCTAAAAAGGAAGCCCGGCCAGGAGAAAGTCTTTTTAAATTGCGAACTGAGCTTAGTAAAAAAATCAAGGAGAAAAGAGAAGAAAGGATTGCTCAACAGTTGCAAGAGGGAATGAAATATGAATTACAGCGAAAACAAATGGAAAGTGAAGACGAAGAATTTTATGATGACGACGACGATGATGATCAGATAACAGACCCTGTTGAACTAGCAGAAGAGGATGTGATTGAAGAAGAAACTGAACAAAATGATGTAATTAATGAAGAAGAATCTGAGAGCAGTGGAGAAAGTGAGAATGATGAAGACCAGACTGAAAAGACAGAAGATCATACACTAGTTGACACTGGTGATCTTCGAAAGCAACGTAAACGCATTCTAACAACAATCGATGATGATTCAGATGAAGATACAGCAAATTGTAATAACCTATTTTGAAATCATTCAAAAACGTTTTTTTTTTTAAATTAATTTATCTCATATTTTTCAGCTATTGTAGCGATTGATGATGAAACACAACAAATGGAGTGTTCAGAATCTAATACCACAGTCGCCAACATATCGGCTCTTGAATCTGAAATTTTACAGCTTAGCAATTTAACCGATCCGGAATCAAACAAAAAAGATTCATCCACCAAGCTGTTCGAAGAATTCAACGAAGATGAAGAGATCGGTGAATCACAGCTTATGGCTCTATGCTCTGGAACGTTTGCCACTCAGAATGTAGAAAACGTAATTTATATTATGACATAACTACCTCGACTTAATTCATATGTTTGTTTTTCAAATTTTATAGGAACTATCTCGAGATGTCGAGCCATCTCAAGCTAATCAATCGAAATCGTTGATCGCACAAGTGACGGAACCTGAAACTGTTCAGAATAAACCACAATTTTTACTATCAGATGAAGAAGAAACAAATGAACGTGTTGGCGTAACGCAAAGAACTAAAAAGAAGAAAAGGCACACAGTAGTATATTCAGGTTAGCCATTATAAAATGCGAGTTTAAAATAATATATTATTTCAGTACTTTTTTGTGTTCTTTTTGTTTTCGGATAGATGATGAAGAAGAAGAATCAGAGGCCTTTGTGTCTAGGGAAGGAGAAACTAGCAACCGTATGGAAAGTGACGGAGAAGTTTCATCTTCTTCAGAAGATATTGGTGAACGTTATATTGAATATGATTCCGATGAAAATGAAGTAAGTAATATGATAAAATCTCATTTAGAAGTGTAGATCAAGTAATTTATCACCTAATATTTTTAGATTGAAGTAGAATTGAAAAAAAGTGAGGTGCGAAAAAAAGCGTCCGAGTTTTTTGAAAATGAAGCCGAGCTATCCGAATCTGAGTGGGGAAGTGATGATGAAGACGAAAACGAGAAGGAAATGAATCGATATGAAGCTGAATTGGGAGACACTGATAAATTTGACAAAACAAAATTGCGTGATGAGCTTGAAAGAATTCGATTGCGAGAACAAATTGACCAAGACTCAAAAGAAATCCGCATTTTGACGGAACGCTTTATAGAAGAAGAGGACAACGGCCAAGAACGAGAGCGAAAATTCCGATGGAAACATTTGAACAATGGCGAAAACAATGATGATCAAATGCAGAATGTGGATAACGAGGCAACGGACCTACACAATAGTGACGACGAAAATGAATCGGAATGGCGACGTATTCGATACGAACGCGAAAAGCTATTGAAAGAGCAAACATATGATAAAGACATGGTATGGTTACTAAATTTCTGATAATCAAATATAAACTAAATATTGATATTTTGCAGACTGCTGTTATGGCTGCCGAACATGTACAACTTGAAACTGTTGCTGACCAAACTACAGTCGAAAGTTCACTCAATACTAGCAAACGCATTGCAATTATAAAGCCAGTAAGTGCTGCTTCATCAAAAACTGCGTCGCCTTTTTTGATCACAAGAAGTGATTTGCATACAATGCACCACAGTCGAAAGTCGTTTTTAAATCGAGATAGTCCAATTTTGGAAAAGTTGGTATGTTTGTCTAAAACTGGGAGTGATAATGACGCAATATTGAATACTGCCAAAGGAAAAGGAAATTATATTTTTGTAGCGACCGAAAAGACAGATGTAAGCTTCTATTCAATTCTTTGTACATTCTGCAATTACTAATTTAACGCAAAATTAATTTTCCAGAGTTCGAAACGAAAATCGGAGAGCAGCATGGAAGCGAATAATCCGAGCAAAAAATCAAAAACAGACATTCTGAAGACTGAAAAACTGAGACCGCAAACAAAAGCATTTTTTGATTCACTTAGTTGAGTTTATTAAGGTTAATTCATAGTATGGTAAAAAATTATTGTAAAAATTTTTTTCTTCAACTTAAAACTTATAAAATGAACAAATTGTATTTGCATTTTCAATAAAATATCCATTAGCGTTTATTTAACATCTTGTTTTGATCAGATGTTTCCATCATGTTATTTCATTGCATAAACACTATGATTTTTCGTCTTTGGCTGGTTTATTCAACCAGGGAGTTGAGTTGACACTGGTATCAATCTCGGTGCATTTATACACAGACCATTTGCACAAAGTGTTTCGCCTACATCATATCCATTGTCGTCATACAATCGGACATACAGGTGTTCAGCACACGAACTGAAATTTTATTATTATGAACTTATTATTGTTATATTAAAAAATGCATGAGAATTCTCAAAGTTAAAATTACTTACATGACTTGGATAGAAACATCACTTCCGTTGAGTATTAAATTTCGAAGGGCTTCTCTGGCTTCAACATCATTTTTACGGCGTGCTCGAATATTTCCCAAAATGCAGCGGTATGCTAAAGCTTAATTTAATTTATTTTTGAAAATTTAAAAGATAGATGAAATTTCATTATGGATATATCCTTACCTGCTATTGTATCCCAGCGTGTGTGCCATCGGAAAGTGTCTCGAATATTGACCTTCTGGACAGCACCATAATCGACGAAAAGCACAACTATACACTCTTCGGAATGATGATCAAGTACCTGGCCCCGGTAATAAACACCCTGATTCTTGAACAAGATGAGCTCATGGAGATCTAAGCAAAATGAAACATTAGCTCAAAATCTATTTGAATACACATCCAGTGCAGTAATGCATGGACTCCATTACATACCGGGCACACCATTGTATGGTTGATATTGTTCGACCATATTGGCCGCATTTAATTGTTTTTTGAAATCTTCAAGTGAGCTCGATAACGTTTGCGCACAAATTTCGGGAATATGGCAAAAAAATTCTTCTGAACTTACAATGGATGTTATGCAGACTTTATACGTGGACCCAATCATTGGCATTATTTGATCCAGCATTCTATGCTTTATTTCTTTTCGATCACGAGTCGTTCCATCTTCAAGAATAGTTTGTATAATAATTATTATTTTCTTCGATAGTAATTTAGGTTAACGAAAAAAGTCTTCAACCCACCACGCAATACTTGTACGTGTATCAAATGACAAGAATTGCCTTTGAAGCAACCGCCTGTTTTGGGATCATAAAATTTGCAAATCAGTTTTTCGTCAGTTGGCACATGACCTGCAACTGCTTTTAGTGCATTAGTTGTCATCATTTTCGGCTCTTCAAACAATATTTTCCGTTCTTCTTCAGTCAATTCTATGCTGGCTTTTTCTGTTTTAGGTGTTTCTACTGGTCTGGTCTTATGCAAGGTAACAACCATATTTTTCCTAAATAATAATGACTTTATTTTATCTTCCCTACTATCAAATCTACTACATATTCATTTAAAAAAACATACTTCCCAACCTCGTAAACAGCGAACCATATTTGTTGATTCAGCATTTTGGTAAAATCACTGATTCTATTTTCATATTCGTCGAAAATCTGTTGGGATTATTTTTAATCAAAATGCAAAATTTTGTCGTTTCACACATCTTCCAAAACAGAAACAAAATATGAATGACCAAAAGTCAACATACCTCCAAAACTGTGCAATTGATTGCTCGAGCTGACAATTCTTGTGCTCTACTTGAAAGCGAGAACATCTTCACGTCTGCTGCAGATGATACTTGCATAATTTCGCCAATGTCAATTAACAACAAAGTGTTGATGTTCTACAACCATATTAAATATTGAATTGATTTTAATGGAGTTGAACAATGTTTTTTATTTCATTGTACTAACTTGAATATTGCAGACGGCACGATGAAAACCTTCGAAACCCAGATCCACGAGAAATACCACACCTGCTGGTGGGATTGTATCCAAACGAGTCAATTTTTCATTGTACAAGTTCATACCGAAGCATCTTCAAAAAAAAAAAACTTTCGATAAGACAATTAGTCATTTCATTTCTATGTGCATTAACTTACTGATCAACGTCAACAATATATGTGCTTGAGTCGGATATTGCCTTATCTTGGTCATAAAACGACAACATACAAATTCCGATGTGACCTGGAGCATAAATGCTCAAATTAGTGGCAGGATATGAAAATCCTACCGAATTCATCTTTCTTTCAATCAGCTGAAGCGTCAGTACTAGTCTCGCAAAATTTCAAATAAAATCTATTCACTGAATATGTCAAGTTTATTGTTGACAGTGTCACTTCACATGTCAATTCTATTCCTATGTCATAACCTAACTTTTCATTTTATTTCATACAAGTGTACACTTTGCGCGATATAAATTTATTAAAAAAAATACTTTTACTCACCATGAATTATTTGCAGAATTTTTTTAATTTTGGCGCCAAGAGTTTATTGAGCGGGCAATCATTTATTTTAAGTAAAGCAATTTAATTGTCTTGATCAAAAACTATACTCAAAAAATATCCCACTTTATAGATCAAGTTCGTGGAAAAAAAGTTAAGGCAAAGGGCAGTACCAGAAACAGACCCATAAATACAAGACCAAAGCATCGTGGATGGAAGGTCAATGACGGCGCTTATGTGTCTGAGAATAAAATATTGGTCCTGCAACGGAATTTACGATATCATCCAGGTTTAAATGTAAATTGAAAAGAACAAAAATATTGTGAATCAATAACGAAAACTCATATATACAATATTGTTTCGTTCTTTTTAACAAATCAGGTTGGTTTTGGTAAAAACGGAACTTTATACGCATTGACCGAAGGCCGAGTTGTCGTTACATGTGAACAATTCAATCCAAATTGGGATCATACATGGGTGAATCATTACATTCCATTACGTTCAATTACATGTTTTTTTTTTAATTTCCATCAATTCCATTTTTCTTTTCTGTTTCGCCCCAGGTTCAACGAATCTATGCTAGCAGAGAAAGCGATACCATTTACAAAAAGTACTTCAACATTTTACCATTTGAACAACACAATCGTTTTAAATTAATTGATGAAATTTAATTAAAATTGAATATTCAATGTAGAATAAATCGGGTTACAATTTAGTATGCATTTTAAGTGTTTTCAATAGAAATATATTTTTTTTTTTCAAATGTAAAGAGAGAGCGCTGTTTATGGCAATGATAACCATTCCAAAATTTTTTGATGTCCACTGCAAGTGATTGAGCTTGTTTCAACAATTTGAATCGATTGACGAATTTGTTTTTTTAGTTTTTCAAAGTGAATCATGAGCAACATTTCGTTCCTCATTTGACGATATGCCAAATCCATTTTTGTAAGGATAAGTAAGAATTTTGTGTGCTGCAACCTTGGATCAGCCAGTAACGAATACAATAAGACACCTAAAACATAAAATATTGCATGATATTTAAGAAAATAAACCAACGAAATATTTACATACCCGCTGCAGAAATTTGACACAAATTTGATGTATCAATCACATATAATATCTTTGAAACATTATTCAAATAATTGGTCCACATTGGTGCCATCATACCGCCGATTTCCATTATCGTAACGCTTGGATTTTTCATTGAACGTCGAAAACTGGCGTTTGCAGTTGTTTTTTGCTTGCCACAGTGTGATGCTGTTGCTACTGAAGTGCTGCTTTGTTTTTGAGCACCGTCTAGCAGTTTGATTGTAAATATATTCGTACCGATTGTTTGAACTGAGTGAGATACATTTGTTATGCGTCCAGAAAGTTGAAGACTGGATAATAAATGCGTTTTTCCCGATTGTCTTGGACCAAGACACAAAATCGTTGGTAAATTCACAATCGGTTGGGTTCCCATTTTTTGTACAAAATTTGTCCGACTGTTATTTCGTAGCCATGGCAATAAAGGTTGACAATTAGTACACAATATGGCTATCGGTGTCACAAATAACATTCCAACCAAATCCAAAAAGAGACAATAAAATCCAGGCGAATAATTCTTTATTATTAAAATAAATTATAATACCATTTTTAAACCACTTTATTTAAATCATTCAACCATAACCAATCATCAAACCAGAGACTATTTTAAGAAAATGTTACACTGCAGAACAGAAAAAATCGAGGACATGACATAATTTTTTTCAAGGACATTTTTTCAATATTGGTTTTTTATTATATTACATATGAAGCAAATGATTGTTGAGCTCGAAATAGAGGACATTGCCACTAAAACTGTCCCAGAACTTTTTAAAATTTTAATAATTTTACAAAATTTACGACTGCATTTTTTTATTAAGAACAGCAGATAAAGATACTAACTGCAGCTTAAAATAGTCTCT
Source organism: Contarinia nasturtii (assembly GCF_009176525.2). NCBI lineage: Eukaryota > Metazoa > Arthropoda > Insecta > Diptera > Cecidomyiidae > Contarinia > Contarinia nasturtii. Next base: position 878,277 of record NW_022198836.1, read on the forward strand.
GCATCAAACTTCAAATGAAATTTACTTCGCAAATTACAAATTTATATGAATTTAATTCAAAAATCGAATAGACATTTTTTGTTCAACATCACATCGTTCTAGAGCCTTGCAGAAGTCATCAAAGGAAATTTTCCCGGTTCCACATTGATCTGCTTCCATTATTGTCCTCTCTGCAATGCTCATTAGCTGATCTTGACTGATATTTGCGCCTACCATCATATGCAATATGTTTAGTAGTTCAGTTCTGGATATAGATTCATCATCATCCAAGTCGTACATTTTGAATGCAACTGTTCAAAAAAAAAAAGAAGAAATATTGTTATAGGTTCAAAGTTTGAACTTCAACGAACGCAAAAGAATGAACAGATCTTACGTTCGTAGCACTTTTTTCTTTTTTGTAACTGTTCGTTTGTTCGTGGGAATTCTGTGTGGTCGTTTGATCATAGAAAATTAAATTTTCGCCATTTGCACATTACTCTATTCATCTTAACTCAAGGTACAAACAAACCCGAACAAGATTGTAAAGAATTTACATTTACAAATTATAATATCTACCATTTTTTAAGATACGAACATATTCTAAACATCCGTTCGGAGTTTGCTACGAACGAACATGGCGAACACTTCGTTTTCTACGAACGAATGAACAGACACTCTTTGACAGCTCTGGTTGAAACTAAACTTATTTAATTTTTGAATATAATACTAACATTTCAATTTTTCTTCACGACTGTTCAATTTGTTGGCCGAACTCTTTTTTATAGGTCGAAAGTGGGCCAATACTTGCATGAATTGTCTGAAATTTACGCGATCATCAGTACTGTCTGCAAAAAATGCATGCACTATTCTATCGCATAATGGATTAATGGCCAACTCCGGAATTCTTAAGAAATCTTCTCGCGATAAAGTTCCACAGTCAGTTCTGTCTAACGATGTGAAACGCGAATATAATCGCTCAATCTGATTTGGTGTAACTAAAAACAATGCAATAAAACGATACAAGGACATTTAATAAAAACAGAGCATTACATATGTCTAGAATAATATAAAAATAAACTTTTTCTTACATCCGGTTTCTTCTTGGATTTGGGCAATTTCCTCTGGGCGCAAAAGAAGTGACGATTTATTTCCCATTATTGTATGAAAAATGAAAAGGTTCACGATATATTCACTCTAAATAAAAGTTTTCAATTTTTTTTCGTGTTATATACGAGTACTGGATCATTTACTGACTCTCTCAATAACAATAAAACTGAACGTCATTGACAGCTTGTTTGTTTGACGTAATTCATGTAGCACTTTACCCAGCTAACATTACTCCATCTATTTTATTTAGTATTTTCATTCAAAATGAAATATAGTGTATAAATAGTTTTAAGTTTGCCTCAGAATTTACCATTTTTCTCTCAATATGATTTTCTTTTTTCTAATTACCGTTTAAAACACTTGCACATTGGACAATAATAAATTGTTTTATACAACCCTGCGTTTTTGACCTTAGTTGTCATGCTTCCAATTGAAAACAAATATTCAACACACAAAATCTCCTATCAATACAATCGCTTCAAATTTTATTGAAGAAAAAAGAATTGTGAACATTTTCACGAAAGAAAATCTACAGCAGTATCATGGATCTCAATACGAGTGACGAAGCTTTAATAAAAAAGGAAATCATTTACAGGGGTTCCAAATATATACCTCTAGTTGATGGAACAAAAGTAAGATGATAACAATCCGTGAATGTAAAATATTTTGAATGTTTTTCTTTTCGAAATCAGGTGAAATTTCATTACCAAACTAAAACATGCTATGATAATAATGACCAAAAAATAATTGATGACAGCAAGAAGTATGGAAAACCAATGGAATTAATTATCGGGAAGAAGTTCAAGTTTGAAGTATGGGAAGCAATTGTTAAGAAGATGTCTTTAAATGAAGTTGCAAAATTTCGCGTTCATAAATCAGTGAGTTTGAGTTAAACCATTTGAAATTATTGGCATACCCAAAAAAATACAAACACAAAATGTTCACTTTTAGCTTGTAGCTCAATATCCATTCATTTCAAAAACACTACGCGATATTGAAAAACCAAAAGAGGAACGAAAACACTGTTGCGGTATGACAATACAAAACGAGGGAATTGGATACAAAGATTTGGATGAATTGTTTGCAAAGCAGTGTGATTTGGAATTTATCATAGGCAAATAATAATAATAATCATAATAGTAAAGAAAAAAGAAATCAATATTCACTCCAATATTTACAGAACTAATTTCGGTTGAATTGCCAACCGAATATGAAAAAGAATCGTGGCAATTAACTGAAAATGAGAGATTCAGTACAATAAAGGAAAATCGCGAAATAGGAAATGAGTTATATCGAAACGGGAAAATTGCCGAAGCTGAAGATAAATATAGAGCTGCGCTGGCAATCATTGAGCAGCTTTTGTTGAAGTACGATTTGAAGTTTTTTTTCTGTAAAAATGAGTATTACATTGTTTGAATTCATAATATCAACAGAGAAAAACCACATGATACCGAATGGATGGAATTGATTAAAATTAAAATTCCATTACTACTTAATTATTCACAATGTAAATTATTGAAAAAGGACTACTATGCAGTTATTGAACATTGTACCGAAGTACTTAAACATGAGCCAAGTAATAATGATTTAAAAAAAAAATGTGTGTATTTGTATGTGATAATTTTATTATTTCAACTTTCAGATAATGTTAAGGCCTTGTATCGAAGAGCGAAGGGACACGTCGGCGCATGGAATCCAGATGACGCTAAGAAGGACTTCCAAAGATGTCTAGAACTTGACACGGGCCTAACAAAAAGTATTAACCGTGACTTAAGCCAACTAAATGAGGACATTAAGTTAAACGAAGTCGAAGCAAAACTTCGATATAAGAGTTTGTTTTCCTGAAATGAAAAATTGTAATTATGTCATATTGTAAACTATCAGTTTCGTAATACAGTGTCCAAAATATATATAATGTATTTTCATTCAAAATACTCTCTTCTTCAGCCATAAAAGTTAGTTAGGTTTAAACGTAAAATTTAAAACATCGTTTACAAACAAATCGAAATACTACAACCGTTGATGTGCTGTGTATACTCGCGTTTTACTGCTATTCCGCCTATATGATTGGGAAATTTGAACGGTATACATACATGATACAACAACATAATAAAGTAAAATCCACACTCATACACATACAAACACATGCACGCACACGCATACGCATACAAGACTCAGCTGCTGTTACAATACCATCATACATATGCATATTTAGATTTAAAAGTGAGAGATACATGAGAAAAGAGTCGATAAAGAGCATGCTTAACAAATTTGTTGACAGTTGTATTTTAGTTCAGTGCCAGATTTCAAATGGTTAACAAGAAAACAGACTAAGACAGCCATCGTAAATAAAATAAAAAGAACAAAAATAATTGAACAAAAGAACATTTTTTTGTTTGGCATTTTTTGCATTTAGTTCATTCAAAAGGACATTGTAATGCATACATAAAATAAAAAGACTGTAATTTTATTGAATATTTGATGAAAATTCTTGAAAATCTTTCAGTGAGTGAAAACCTTTAAACTTGAACTCAAGTGCAATCAATATCCATCAATTCGTGCACTGAATTTGAATACCTGGTAAAATGACAAATTGCAATAACAAACAAAAATGGGGAAAAATCGAAGTTTACACTCACAACAAATTGTATTATTCACTATGAATATATAAATTTGGTGAAGTATTTTTGTTTACAACCATGATAGGATTGTTTCAACAAAGTTGAATGCAGTTTGCAATTTCGTTCATAATACCAAAACATTTGATATTGAATTTGTGTCTTTTCTCATCGTCATTTGCCATAAAATCTCATTCATTTCAAGCGAATATATTTTAACACATTTTTAGACACTCCGAATATGGTGAAGTACACATATGAGTATATGTATATATTTTTATTTACAGAAAAACTTTTTGTACATACTACGCAATTCAACAGCATATGCACAAGTTTCTAGCGATCGGTATGAAATTGTGTAAATATACCGGTTTACGAACGAATTGCGTACTACACATTTAATGAGAACATAATATTTTTCGATTGAATAAAAAAAAACAAAATACAAAATAAATTTTCGTCGTATACATTGTATCTGTCCAAAACAAAAGATTTGATACAAAAAGTACATCATTCTAAAAATTATACATATGTTCAAATATCTCCGTAGTTTATAAATCAATCAATCTAATTTTTAGTTAAAATCAAGTCTTTAATTGTGTACACATATATACATATGTTAATATTTGTTTCTAATATTAGAAAATTTAAAATTCTAAGAAGAATTCTCTATTCTAGTCTGTATGGAATATGGGAAAATGTAATGATCACGTAAAACATTACGTGTTGACTGAAAATGAGTGCTACGTTTTATGTGAATTAACCAACGATAAAAACATCCGGTATTGTGCAGCTATACGATTTCAATATGTCTGAGGTATGTGTAAAATAATTTTCATTTTCTATTTTTATTAATATATCACCACCAGAAGTAAATCACACATGCATATAAAACAAAAATAGATTTTGAAGTACGCAAAAAACGAGCAATATCTCTTGAAAAAAATAAATAATGCTCTATTGTATTCTACAATACGTACAAGTTTAAACTTTCATCCGCCTCCAAAATTAAAATCGCGAATATATTCACATTGGCATCATCATCATTGTGACAAACATTGGCTTATTTCTTCTTTTTTTTGCATTTGAAATGATTGCGCAGATTTTTTCCTTCATTTGTTTCGTTCCCTACTGATAATTTTTAATAACATGTTTGAACAGTACATTCAGAAAGACAAACAATTCAAATTTCGTGCGAATACACACTTTTTTGTAAATCATAGCGCATCCAGTTTAAGAGTTTATTTTATATACGTGAATCTTGAATCATTTTGAGTATATTCTAATTATAAATACTACATGAGTTTTATTTATTGACGCAAAAAAATGAAATTGAAATATTCACGAGAAGTACGTTTGCTCGAATAATTTGAAAGAAAAAAAATCTATTATCGCAAATAAATTCCACTTTAAACACCTTTTAAATAAATATTGAAGGCAAATTCCTCAATATATGTGTCTACAATAATCCAATAAATAGATCATTTGGAGGTTTATGAGAGGAAAAAACTCAGCCGAAGATTACGCCAAAGCACTTAAAAGTTAGAACGAGAGTGACATGCTGCGAAATTGATTTATTTCCAGTTATTTCGATTACTGAGTATGTAATTATTATTTACAAGTGTGAACAAAAATGATCGATTTCATTCTGAACAATCGCACATATTCAGTATGACAAAAACATTTTGGTTTATTATCGTAACGATTACGCAAATCTTAAAGCCTATGACATGCGATGATGTAAAGGCAGATTGTTTTTTGTTTGTTTCTATCTTTACTTTAATGCTATAATGCTTCGCACCATAAATATTTGTGTGTCCAGATTTTTTTCCTTTATTTTGTTATTCACACATGAGTTTGTAACCGAAGCAATTGTAATCGCATTTTCACAAGTCACATGAAATAAACAGAACGAATATATAGATTAACACTTTGGCATCGTACCAGATTTTAAAATTATTTCACAAAAGAATTATATATATGTAATCTGATTGTTCACAACAAATGTTAAAAGGAAAAAAGAATTATACCCAACAGATCACAGTAATATTTAGTTTTTTATTATTCAAAAGTTTAATATTCCATTATTCAATCGTACAATCAAAGTTTTCATATAATTTGAACGTTACATACGAATATATATACGTATATGTATTTTTGAAACGAAAGAGGTCATAAAAGCTGTCTTAATTAAAATTATGCATACTTCACTAAAATGAAATTCGATATTTAGCTCACGTACGGACAAGATGTATTTATTCTGTACAATGTTCAAAATATTATTCTAGCATAGGTAGTTGAAAGCTTTACTAATGTTCAAGAGCCACAAATAGCTAAAAGGCGGACAATATCCACATGTTGTTTGATCTTGACAGAGTTTTTTACTTTGCATTTAAATCAGCTTCCTGTAAGAATTTGTGCATTTTTTCAAAATTACAGAAAAAAATCTGATTTAAATTTTATGCACAAAATTGAAAATAGATATGATTTGTCATAGTTAATTATCGCGGTGATGAATTGTCGAAAAATTGTTCATTTTTTTTATATGCATGTAGACATTCTGCAAATAGTACCTCTAAGGATTTCAAATTATGTAGGTACATTAATTTTCTTTGCATCTGAACGTTTAAAGTGAATTTTTTTTACTAATTTGAAAAAAAAAAAGGATTGACGACGTGTCGAAGTCAACGCAATAGCCATCGTATTGACGTCAATTGATCAAACGATATCGTTCAGTTGCTAAACAAACTCATAAGTTTTGAATCTGTAATTGAAGCGCATATATTCAATTTATTTATCGGTTTGGTTTAAAATAGACGTTTATCGTTCACGTGCTTAATACATTACTCGTCGCAAATTGTTTTATAAAACAGACAATGTTCGACAAATGAAACCATACTATTTGCATGGTGCATTATTTAATGAATGAAATTATTCTATCGATACAAAAGCGTTATAATCTTTTTATATTAGTAGCAATAAACCGAGGCGAATATATCAAAGACAATTAAATGTATGGATTAGTGAATCGGTTGCATTACACGTAAAAATTCACAATGTGATGTGATGTTATGTGATTCATAATGAAGCTACTGGCTATAAGAAAATAAATACATTATACTGTACGTGATCCGCCCGCTTGAATAAACATTGCCTATATTTTGTAGTTATAGTAAAACAAATTGAAATTTTTTCTATAGTTGAAGCCACGTTAATATTGCACATAAAATTTTGAAAAGTGCTCATTTAATTTAAAAATGATATATTTTGAAGTAAGATTTTTTCATTCCTCCAATTTCAGCAACTACATAAGGGTGAATAGTGACAAAAGGATAAGAGTCTGTAAGGTGATTCATGTGAACGAGAAATTAACAAAAGAAGTAGTGGGTGCGTGATTAAAAAAAATTAGTGCCACATACACGTGCGTTAAAAATGGATCACGCAGTGAAAACATCTAAAATAAAACCATGGGACAAACTGAGATTCGAAAACGAAGAGCTCGAAACTCTTTATCAACGCTATACATTGAAAATGCAGCGATTTTCTGTTATTGGCGTTGTGTCGTTATTCGTTATTTTTTGCATGACAATGATGACATTGAGCTATGTGTTCAGTAGCCTATTAACATTACATGTATGTTTAAGTGATTTATATTATTTTAACTTATTGAATATCTCAGAGCCAAAGAGTTCTTTGTTGCTTTAGAAGGTGATAACTAATAAATCCAAATATTTCGGTCGAAATATTTCAATTAGTCGCAAATAATATGAATTTGACAAATTTGTTTCATGATTAGGTACTAATAGTTATTTAAAGTTAAAATAGTTGTCTTTTCGAGCTGAGAACTGAGATATTCAAGATATATTATATATTTACCCTTTACAGACTAATAATAATTTTCTAATCAAATCTATTTTTATTCTAGAATATTTTCATTTCGTTGATGTGCTTTCTGTTTCTCATAATATTGGCATTGCTACAGTTTCGTGTTATTCAAGATTCGTATCTCTTATCATTATCCTATGGCATTTTATTGGTGGCTACAATCCTATGTATAATGTCAATGCCGGCATTAAATAAAATTATACCAATCGATACAAAAGAGGTAGATAATTAATTTGAAGTGGCAATATTGATAATTGATAATGCAATTTATTTCACCACAGGATCTAACGGAAGGTGTATGGCAAGTGACTTTTGTAGTATTTGTTACATATGTTCTAATGCCATTACAAATCTGGGAGGCCATAGTGTTTGGTGTTTCTTTGGCCATCATTCACATCGGCTTATCAATATTTCAAATGTTAACCGAAACACAGCACTACTACGATTACAGTCCATTGGTGGCAAATTCGATAACATTTCTAGGTGTTAACATATGCGGTTTAATGGTGAATGTAATGATGGAACGTGCACAGAGACGTGCATTTCTCGATACGCGAAATTTTGTGGCTGCTCGTCTTGAAATGGAGGATGAAAATGAAAAATTGGAGCGACTGTTATTGAGCGTACTTCCGAGACACATAGCAATCGAAATGAAAAATGATATTTTATCACCAGTTAAAACACAATTTCACAAAATCTATATTCAAAAACACGATAATGTAAGTATCTTATTTGCCGATATAGTGGGATTTACCGTACTTGCATCACAATGCAGCGCACAAGAGCTGGTGCGTTTGCTAAATGAACTATTTGGTCGCTTTGATCAACTCTCAAACGTAAGTAGTCTATTATAAATAGGAAATTATATAAATATGCTATTTCAATAAGAACATATAACTCTTTCAGGATCACCACTGCTTAAGAATTAAAATACTTGGCGATTGTTATTTTGTTGTATCGGGATTACCAGAAGGAAGAATTGATCATGCTAAAAATTGTGTCGAACTTGGTTTAGATATCATTGATGCCATTGCGTGAGTATTTATTTTTTGTACCAAAAAAAAATCTATTACAATACATAAAAAAACAAAACTGTTCAAATACGTTTCTTAGAGAATTTGTTGATTCCACTGATGTGAAGCTATCGATGCGTGTTGGGATTCATTCGGGTCGAGTATTATGCGGTGTACTTGGTCTTCGAAAATGGCAATTTGAGGTGAATAACATAATATTATAAATGATTTATTACTGTTTTCATAGCTATTTATTGTTTTACTATAGGTGTGGTCTAACGACGTAACAATCGGTATGTATGTCTATTGTCTAAATATTCCAAATACATAATTTTAGTGCAACTAATCCATTAAACTTTTGAAAAAAGCTAATCACACCGAATCTGGTGGAGAGCCCGGACGCGTGCATGTGACAAGGGCTACTCTTGATTGTCTTGGAGGCGAATATGAAGTCGAAGCTGGTTTTGGATCAACAAGAGATTCATACTTACGTGAGCATGCGATTGATACATTTTTCATAATACCACCGAACCATCGACGAAAGGTAAAAAAAGAAATAAATTTCTAAGGTAAATCAATTTCATTATTTGTTGACATAATTATTAATAAATTCTAGCCATTACTTATGAATACGTTGGGAGTAAGATCAGCAATTGGTTCCGCAAATCGTCGTAAACTGTCGTTTAGAAATGTCTCAAATGTAGTAGTACAACTATTACATACTATTAAATACTCCGTTCCTGTTCCGTTTTCTCATTTAACCGCACCGAATTCAAATTACATGAGCCCCAGTCAAAATTCATCAGTTGTCGGACTAAATGAATCAAACAGAAAAGTACGCTAAAACAGTAAACATTTAAAAGTAAATTTTTATCAATTTTTTTGCTTTTATTTATTGCTATAGTGTGCAGCGGATAGATTTAAACGGCCATTCAAAAAGCGTCATTCCAGTTTACATCATCAGCCCACAAATCGTGTGAACAAATTTTTATCACAAGCAATTGAAGCGCGTAGCGTTGATCATGACAAAGCGGTTCATGTTAATCGTTTTACATTGCAATTTCGTGATCGAGATGTGGAACGAAATTATCACAAAGATATTGATTTGGGATTTTCTGGAGAATTAGTTTGTAGTTTGTTATTGTTAATGCTAAGTACAGCATTACAAGTGGCCGTTTTTCCAAGAACATTCATTTTATTGTTGCTATTTTTGACTGCTTTTATTTGGATTGCATCTATACTGATGTTGATGCTTGCAGCACGATTAAAATGGATTTTATGGGATCTATCACATAGTTTTACATTACGTTCAGCAATTATTGTGTTCACCATCATCCTTCTGTATTCTGTTGGTCAAGTGAATGTGGTAAGTTGAAAACATAAATAAATTTGGGAATATATTTTAAAATTTATCTTTTTTTTTTTCTTAAGTTTACGTGTCTTACGAATTTGCCCTGTAAAAATGACACATTGGCGGTTACACTCAATAATGGAGGTACCTTTCCACTAACGGGCTACACTTACAGTCACCGTCGATGCCACCTTCCACAATACACACAATTGGCAGCCGCTTTTGCATTTCTTTCCGCATCTGTTTTCTTAAGGTAATTTCAAAAATATTTCTTTTTTTTTCTCCGAATATGTTTATATATGTGTTCACATTTATTACAGGCTACCATTTTTAATTAAAACCGCTTTGGTGTTTCTGATGGGTGTTGTGTATAGTCTATACATACAGCTATCACACATTGAAATTTTTACGTGCTATGACGAGCGTGTGAATTCGTCGATTCCACAACACACAATAACACTTTTACGTATTGTTTTGTTCATGATAGCAGTATTGACACACGGTCGGCAAGTGGAGTGGACGGCACGTTTAGATTTTCTATGGCAGTTACAAGCATCCCATGAAAAACGAGAAATGGCTGTATTGCAAGAATCAAATCGTCGTATTCTATTCAATTTACTTCCGGCGCATGTAGCCAAACATTTTCTCGATAATCAATTTCGGGGCACGAATAATGTTGTTACCGGTGCATCTGGTGCGAGTAATACAATTGGACAAGATTTGTATTATCAGAGCTATTCAAAAGTCGGCGTGATGTTTTGCAGTATACCAAATTTCCACGAATTTTACACGGAACTAGATGGAAATCAATTGGGTGTTGAATGTCTACGACTGTTAAATGAAATCATAGCCGATTTTGATAATCTTCTTGCACAGGAGCGCTTTATGGCTATTGATAAAATTAAAACCGTTGGTAGTACCTATATGGCCGCAATCGGCCTTATACCAGATTACAAAATGAGCAATAATGATGTTCATTTAATTCGAAGACACATGACAACATTATTAGAATTTGCCCGAGCAATGCGCGCTTCTATTGAGAATATCAACGAAAACTCTTATAATAATTTTGTAACGCGAATCGGTGAGAGAGTTAAAACTTCGTTTAATCAGCACACTGTTGGCTACGAACGTTCATTCGTTCGTAGGAAATAGAAATAACAATTTTGTTCGTTCGTTCGTTCGTAGAATTTTAAAAATTAAATTGTGTTCGTTCGTGCGTAGGAATTGAAAAAAAATTGTTCGTTCGTTCGTAGATTTTGAAAAATAAAAATTTTGTTCGTTCGTTCGTTTGTTCGTAGCGTTTTTTTATTTCAAAACGCGAACGAACGAACGAACAAATTTTTTCTTTCGATTTCTACGAAGGAACGAACACAATTTAATTTTTAAATTTCTACGAATGAACAATTTTTTTATTTTTATTGCCTACGAACGAAGGAACGAGTGTTCGTAGATGTTCGCAGTCAACAGCACAAGTATGAAAATAATTTGTTTTTATCGTTATCGTTATAGGCATTAATATTGGTCCAGTTGTGGCAGGAGTTATAGGTGCATCAAAGCCGCAATTCGATATTTTTGGAAATACAGTGAATGTGAGTACTGTCGTGCACACCCCCATTTTTAATCTTTTTTTGGGTTGACCCAGAACGATTATCGATGCTACTTTTGTATCGGATTTTTTTGTCCAACTTTTTCACACCAACCAACATTCATTGAATTCAATACAAATCTAGGTTGCTAGCAGAATGGATACCACATGTATACCTGGAGAAATACAATGTACGCAAGAAGTTGTAGATAGTTTGCAGGGATCACATTTCGAATTTAGGTTTGTAAAACTATCATTCAATATTACGTTAAACATCACATGTTTTTCTCTCAATATTTTCAAAGCGACATGTAACGAAAAAAATCTATTGTAAATGATTTTGTACTATAACATTTCAAGATCGAATGCTATATCATGTATAATAAAGTTTAATGTTCTTTTCTGCAGATGTAGAGGACAAATAAAAGTTAAAGGCAAGGGTGACATGATCACATTTCTATTGCTCGATCAATCGAGTTCAAATCAATACAATGCATGCAGAGAATATCAAGGTAATTTGCTTATTTTCCAAGTTTCAAAAATCATTCAAAAATAACTTCTGAAAATTATTTTACATTTGCTTAGAATCTTCTGTGATTTCACATACACAAGCTATGAAATCTTCGAATGCCTGCCCATCTACATCCAAACACACGTCATCAAACATTAGATTGTCACAACATTGTAAACCACATTCAAGCGGATATCGACCAAATGTTATAATGAATGCTGAAAATCAAAAGAAGAGCTATAACTACATGGCCAGTCCGAATTATTTACAATATGAAAACACTTATCAGAAATATAAGAACATTTGCCATAACAAAGACGTGACTAATTTTCGAGAAGACACAGAATATACTCCAAACGAACGGTACACAAATATTGAATTTAAAGCTGAAAACATTATGCAGTCGTCTGACGATGAAGGTGGTTTCGGGCAAAATGTTCACTACACAAAAAATCAATTTAATCATCTGAACGGATGCAATGTCGTTAATGGAAATATGGCCTACAACTTAAAGGAAATAGAACCATTACTGTATGGAGGACACATACGTGACCCCAGACAAAAGTATGAACCCCCACACTATGCTAATCCTGGAGCGATGGCATCAATGCAAAATTCGCAGAAATCTATTGAGAATCAAAAGATAAATCATTGTCACAACAATAGATTTAACCAACATGGAAATTCGCCGTACCGAAAAGTACCGCCTCCCATACCATCAATGCAACAATACACAAAACCATTACCCAAGCTACCAACGCATATAGGTAAAATGACTATTTTTTGCTAATTCATTTCAATTCAATGCATACGCAATAATAATAAAAAAATTATATTTCATGGTGAATTAATGGAAACCTAGACGAAGGGCCAGAATCATCGACTGAAGACATAAGCAGGCCATACTCTCCAAGTCTGAGCTCATCAAATGAAGACATTTTGAAACCAACGGCCAGAATCGGAGATCGTGGCGATTTTGATTTAACGGAAAACAGAGTAAATACTCAAAACGATTGGCTTTTAAGATCCGCGCTCCAAAATTCAGAGTCAAATTATCCACAATATCCAGCTAAACTTCCAACAAATATGGGTAAAACAACTCATACTTGTTTATTTTTTTCATAAATAAACAGTGATTATAATATAAAAACGATGTTTTAGGTTCCAAGCTTAATTCCATCGATTTGGCATATTTGAAAGAACTTGATTTGAGCTCAACAACTGAAAGTCCATCAACATTAGCAGCAACCAACAAGGAAGTTGAGTCTAGTACAAGCTTCGAATATCAAGACAACAATTTAATACGGTCACCCTTCCAACGGGAAATTCAACGTCTTCTCGATTCGTCGGCATCAAAAGTTACAGTTACTGGAGCAAATAAATCCGTGATGCCTACAATCGATGCACACGATACGAATGGTGGTTGTTCATCACAATCAAATATTGAACACGATACGGTTCAATCAATATTGGGTGGAACAAGCCTAACAATATCTACCGTAAATGGAAAACATCCAGTAGGACTTGAGGCTATCAAAGAGATTGCAAGAAACACAGCTAATACGGACTCGAATCAAATGTAATTTTTTTCTCTTTAAGGACCAATTTTTAATAATTGATTTTCTCAATTGAATTTAAATAGGCATATTTCTGATATGGAACTAAGTGAAATTACAAAGGAAGAGATGGATATAATAAATGATCGAAAACGAACATACTCAATTAATGGCAGTCACCGAATGTTTGAGTTACGAAATTTTAGCGTAGAAGAAAACGATGATGGTGATAACGAAGGAATGGATAAGTCTGATATAGTGAATTCCAAAACAATTAACGATATTTTGAAATATGGTGCACATCAATCGGTCGACTCAAACCCCATCGAAACACAGTCTGAATGGAGTGACGAAGACGAAAGAGATGATGACGAAGCAAAAGGTAAACACTTTTCTTCAATAACTTTGACGTGATTGCGAATGATTTAATTAATTTTCTTTTAAAGGTGGCGCTGAAAGTACTGGCTATATAACTGATGAGGCCGGTCTAGAGAATCTTTCGTTATTGAATGCGGGTTGCTTAACAGACGCTGAAGCAGCATTATCAGACGTTAATTCGTGCAATGCACACGACGACGTAGATGATACGTCAATTTCGAGTCGAGCTAGTTCTCGTTTACTTAGTTTAGACTCGTTGAGTGGCTTTTATGATAACGATCAAGACGCATCAAATAAAACACATGAAAAGGCAATTATGAATGTTTCGTCAAAAATAACAAACAAGTTCGGTTCACAAGCCCTCTAGAGAAACACAGGTCGTTCATTTCAATTTATATGACTATGACTAATGACTACGATTAAAAATTAGAATATGATACTTATTAATATTTGAAGCGTAAAATAAATTGTTATGATTTGTATTCTTTGCAAAAACTATATACGTTGCTTAACACAAAATGTGATTTAGTTAGATATGTTGCTTTGTGAAAAAATTGAACTTTGCGATTCATTTCACTTTCGTAAACTAATACCATAATGATGAATGAACATCGCCGGAAATCATCACAAATACATTTTAATTTTCTAGAACGGATGCTCCAAATGATCTCAATGATAATGCAAAAAAAAATATGAACAGATCGGCAACTTATTTTTTATTCTCAACTCAATCTAATTTCTATCTTCCACGACCAATGGTTATAAATTGCTTATATTTGAAAAATTTTGATATGTGATTAAATTAATACTAATTTTGTGTAAGGATTGTTTATCAAAACGCACTTTGCATTTAGCAAAAAGCACATCGCTTCAAATAGTCGAGAGAAAATTACATCATGGAACTACTTTGTTTTTCTAAAGTTTAGAAATGTTTTTTTTTTTAAGCTGAGATTGTACTTTGCATGTTCACACATTTATTATTAAATAACTTATTATTTCGATTTTTTTTTAATTTTGGAATAACATTATGTAATAATTAAGTTGTAAAATAGATTATATATGACTTGGAATTTTCCAAAACATAACTGTAAAGCGTAACTGAAACCCAGAATATCAATAACAGTGATCTCTGTGAATGGTATAAATCAAATAAAACCGATATACCAACTTAATTTGAATCTATGAAATATCTTTTATTCCGTTCAAAATTATGCGGATCTAAATGTACTGCCATTTGTATTTCCCTTTCACCATGTTCAATAAGTCCCAAGGATATTAAGCAATGTCCTCGTAGCCAAAAGCAATGTATTCGTTCCATCAAATTCGATTGAACTTCAGGCTTGAACCTTTCAAGTGCATCAGAACAGTCTTCAGCCTTATGCATAAAAAATCTCTAATAAGTCAAGTGTTCTTGAAAAAAAAAAAAAAAAACATACTTACACAACGTTTATAATTTTGAAGAGCATATTGTGCTCTGGCTCTTCCTAAATAAAGTTCAGGTAAATCGTTTGACATTTTAGTTAGGCAAAAACTGAATGTACTGACAGCAGCCAAATAGTTTTTCTTTTCCAGAAACTCATATCCTTTTTTCATTAAAAAAATTGGATCGCGTTCGTCTGAACTGAGGTCTTTGTCAGAAAATCCAATACGATTGATCATTATTTCGTGTTGTTTTGCACACCATTCTCGTTCTGCATTCTCTTGTGATTCCCGCTTTGGTGTAATAAATTCACGTGAACTAAAATTCACATCAATTCTACCACATGGCCGTACAGGTAGAATTATTTTCATTTTATCTGGATGTGATGTCGCAGAAGTTGTTGATACTTGTTCAACAGCTTCATCGACAATTCTGCTCTGTAAGTCGATATAAAGTTGAAGATTTTTTTTAAATTTTGAGTATGAGAAAGAAGCAATAAATTTTAAAAAAAATCTTACCGATGTGATTTGATGGCATTCTAGCGTAGATTTGATTTTTTCAATTTTATTGCGAATTTGGTTTTGGCGTTCAATTTCCTTATCGATTTCATTTCTTTTCCAAGTTGTTTGTTCCTTTCGCTCAAGTGTTTGTTCTTCTTGGATATTCTTCTCGTATTCATCGAATATTTCTTTAACTGTGTCATTGGATATGATTGCCCCATCGCCAAGATTATCAGATAATTTTTTGGTCTTGCCAAGATTTGACCACCACTCGTCCTTTTCTTTTTTCAAATCAAATTTAATGCTTGACTCCAAAAGTTTACAACAGCTTTGTTCAACACAAATCGGATGCTCGAAAAAAATCTCATAAAAGTGTGGATGGATGTTTATTTTCAAAAACTTTTTTGCAATTACGATATCATCGGTAGATTTTTTACCGCCAATTGAAATATTCAGGAATACTTTGCTTTGCGTTTGAGACCAAATCACATTTTTAATAAAAATTGACATCTTTTGCATATTTTTCTACAAAACAATTTTGATAAACAATCGATCGGTTTCCTTGGCAACAAAATGTAAGGTATAATTTTGAGCATATGACGCAAGAGGAAACATATTCATTCAAAATACGGGTACCAACAAAGCAATGAAGGTCAATGAAATTGAAAAAAGTATTGTCTAATGTTTATTATCACATCATTTTAGAATATTCAAGGCCAAGTGCATTAACACCAAACGAAGAATCTTTATATTTTACTCGAGATAACATCGGTAATATTTGAAATATATCATACGAATGGTGGGAGTTTTCAAAAAGAAATGTTTATCATCATACATGTGGGTCATGGGTTCATTACTCTTCTATCATTTGAACAATTCCTGCTATCTTGAAATTTAGCAATTAGTACATGTCATATACTATTAAAATACACATATTATTCTTTAATCAACCGTTTAAGGAAGTGTTGCGCAAAATTTAAATTTACAACAAGATTAGCTGAAAAATGAATGAAAACAATGAAGTGTGTTATAAAATAGGCATTTATTCAGCGTCGTAATGATGGTGCTATTAAAAAAAAATTGATAAAAGTATTTGAAAAGTAAACGATTCCGGAATACTAATGACACAATTCATTGTTTTCAAATCAGTGGCATAAAATCAAATGAATAAAATTTAAATGCTCAGTTCCAAGACCACCTGAGTAAACTGTAGTCATTCACGAAAGTGATATTTTGTTGCCAGTTAAAGTTCGGTTTTACTTTCTCAATATTTTCGTTTTTGCTCAATACGTTGTATGTTATACAAGTTGTAGTTTATAAAATTTCACATAATATTGCAACAAAGTGAATTTCTCAAAATGAAACAATATTTCGTGTATATTTTGTCTCTTTATTTGTGGAATCTAACGTGTGCTTATTCTATCAAAAGATTTCTTACTACGCCGCCACTACCAAAATATGGATTTAATATGGATTCATTGTTTGTGCAACAACAAGATGAAATTGGTATTTAATCGACATAAATTATAGAATAGACTTTAATTTTATACGGACCATATAATAAAATGCTCGTGCTTAATAAGTTAATAATCAATTTGAAAATGTATTCGTATAAAATTGGCATAATTAGTAGACGCAGAAATTGATGTATGGACTCCAGACGATGGTACAAATGTGTGGGAACATTCTGGGCTATTTGAAGGTGATATAATGCTTTATACGAAGAAATTCAATAAAAATGGTTTAATTGATGAAACATCAAGATGGGAAAAAGCAACAATTCCATATTATATCGATGACGCATTCAGTAAGTGCTTACAAAAACTGAAATGAAAACAAATGAAATCAAATAAATACAATCTTTTTTGGTAATTTGTATTTTAGCCGACGAAGAGGTTATTTCAATTTTAAATGCGATGCAGGAATACCATAATAAAACATGTGTACGTTTTCGGCCTTATGAAAAAACTGATAACAGTTGGATTGATATAAAGGTCAGATAATAATTATAATATAATAACACAATACGAGGGTTGCTCCATAATTTTTTTTAAAAACATATATAACACAGTTGTTTTTTGTCGAAAATGGTTTTATTGTTTTTCAAAATATTCCCCGAGATGATCGATACACTTTTGCATTCGATGAAACCATTTGTCATAGCATTCGTGCCACTCCGAAACTGATATCTCCAAAACGTGTGTTTTGAACGCTTCAACTGCTTCTTCTGGTGTCGAAAATCGTTGACCACGTAGTTTTTTCTTCACGCTTGGGAACAAAAAAAAGTCATTGGGTGCCAGGTCAGGACTGTACGGTGGATGACCCATCAGTTCGATGTTTTGACCGGTCAAAAATCGAGTAGTTTGAAAAGATGTGTGAGAGCTCGCATTATCGTGATGAAGAATTATTTTGCGACGGTGGTTGTTTTTTCTTATTTCACCAAACACTTCGGGCAAACAAATGGTGGTATACCAATCAGAATTGACGGTCTTACGATCCTCTAGTGGAACGGTTGCCACATGACCACTTCTCCCGAAAAAACAGGCGACCATTCGCTTCGAAGTGCTTCTTGCTCGAACAACTTTCGTTGGGTTATCTTCATTTTGGAAGACCCATACAGTCGACTGCTGTTTCGTTTCGGGCTCATAGGCATATATCCACGATTCGTCACCAGTGACGATTTTATTAACGTCTTTTGAAGCACCACGATTGAATTTCTTGAGCATTTCTTTACACCAACTCACACGAGCCATTTTTTGTTCATCGGTCAATTTATGTGGGATCCAACGAGAGCAAATCTTTTTTACGGCTAAATGTTCATGCAAAATTGTATGTATGCTGTGGGATGAAATGCCCAAAGATGCCTCAATCTCACGGTAGGTCACATGACGATCTTCCATAATCAGTTTTCTGACAGCATCGATGTTTTGTGGCACAACAGCCGATTTTGGACGACCTGTATGAAACTCGTCTTTGAGCGAACTACGACCGCAACGGAATTCTCGGTACCAGTTATAAATTGTCTGAAGGGTTGGTGCTTCATTGCCAAAGGCCAAATGAAGTCGATCGAAACACTGTTGTTGAGATAATTTACTTCGAAAATCGTAGTAAATCATTTTACGAAAATCTTCACGTGTAAAATTCATTTTTTTGTTGAGTCGCAGTTTACCAGTCACTGTAAACAATACAAATAGCGTTCGTACGACAAAAGGTTCAGGGCACGAATACATACCAAAACATCAAACTTTACGAATATGACAATGGTTTACATCGGGCAACACTATAAGTACCATTTTAAAAAAAATTATGGAGCAACCTACGTATTAATATATCGATGAAATTATGATAAAAAAAATTCCAGCAAGATTGGTCCGGCTGTTGGTCGTCAGTTGGGAAGGTAAAACTCTTTTTTCAAACAATTTTATCGAAATCATTAAATGATTATATATATATCTCTCTCTCTCTGTTTTTTTTTTAAAGAAATCCAATGGACAAATTGTTAATCTCGGTTCGGAAAAATGCCGACAGCATGGTGTAATAGTACATGAACTGATGCATGCCATTGGATTTTACCATCAACAGAGTACATCTAACAGGGATGAATATATTATAATCCATTGGGATAATATAAAAAGAGGACGAGAGCATAATTTTAACAAATACAATGAATCTGTTGTCTCAAATTTTGACGTTTCATACGATTACGATAGTGTTATGCATTATAGTCCAAAAGCATTTTCAAAAAATGGAAACATTACCATTGAACCCATAGTTAGTGTGATAATTTTCAGAAATTTATTAATTTGCATATTCTGATCAATGTAATCTGTTATTTTGTAGTACGAATCTATGCGCTTAGGTCAAAGAGATGGATTGAGTGAAAAAGATATCCAAAAAATCAATTCAATGTATAAAGCAGATTGTAACACAGATACGCTTAGTGTTTTAGATGTACATATGCAACAACAACAGCAGCAACAAGAAGTGATTCCAAATCCTGTACAAGAAAACTATTTCGATACACTTATCAAATGGTTTGAAAGTTTTTTTGGGCTTAATTTATGGAGCAGATACATATAATTGTATTAATTTGTATTTCATTATTTATTTTATAAAAATCTTTTAAATATTTATTGTGTAACAAAAGTGATTATTCAATTTAAACATTATAAAATGACAAATGGCTGAGTTCGTCAATTGTAAGTCTGGCCGCCTGAAATTAATTAAGAAAAAATAAATATTTATTTCAATTTATTTACAATATTTTCATACCTCTTTAATTTGTACATTGCTCTCATCCAGTAGACTCTCTAATGTTTGTTTGAAATCCTTTGTCCAGGATTTTTGTAATGCGGACCAGCTGAATCGAGAAATAATTCTCAAGAAATTGCATAGCCTCAATCTATTATCATTTAAAAAAATATATTAACACTATCTTTCAATAGTTTGAATTGCAAACTTTACCTTAACGGGCTATTTCCATTCTGCAACAAAGAAACTATGTCTACGCCTTCGTAAAATATTACACTTTCTACGAGTTCTGCATTTTCTGGTGACTCTCTTAACACGAAGCATAATATTGAAACAATAGCACAAACTAATTGCATTCCTTGAACATCATACACAACTGAAAATTGACAAAAAGAACATTATTTTTTAAAAAGGTATTATGGGGACTATTTAAATAAATTATACCGCTTTTTAGTAGGTGCCTCAATAAATCGTTGGCAATCATATACATAGAATCACAAAATTGTTCCAAGAAATTTCCATTCGAGTGTATCAGATAGCAAGCTAGTTCGTAAATGCTTGATAACGTTTTCAGTTGATCAACTGATAAGTCACTAATTCGTCTGAAAAAAAAAAATGATTGTTAATTCGTATCAAGTATTTGTCAGTTACGCTGGTCCATGTATTTTACACTCACTTGAAAACAATTTGCTCTTGTGTTGTTCCCAAAACACCGAAATCAGACGATGAAATAGTGGAAGAAAAACTTGGATTACTGATTTTCACCATACATATAATTTTTGATGCAAATATTAAATTTGGCAACAACTTTGTTTGAAGGTAAACTGCTCTTATTTGTATCGCATCATCATCAGATATGGGCAATACAAATGGAATACTTAGTAACTGAACAACACTACCAATGACCGTACTGCTTGAATTAAAATTCCTAAGAATTGGCACAATTATACCGACCTAGATAAAAAGACGTGATGAAATTTGATCAGTTAATGAAACTAGATATTAGAAATTTCGGATCTCACCAGATTTTGGTCTTTAAGGGAATTGGTTTCGCCATTCAAGAGCTCCTGCATTCTCTTCCGAATAAAGGCTAGCCATTCCTCATTCTCTATTAGCGGACTATCATCTTCATTCTGCTTCGTGTCCACATTCTCTTGCTCTTTTCGTTCTTCACTGGCACATGGTGGTTTCTCCTTATCATCACGTTTACCCAATCGAATGGAAAAATTGTCCAAATTTTGACCTAGCTTTCGCCTTCCAAGCTTGGTATTCGCTTTTGCTTGATTGCTAGTTGATGCCATTTCCAGTGTATTGACATCTTTTGTTTCGTCTTCGGTTTCTTTTGATACTTTAGCAGCACATAATTTGTTTTCATCTTCAAGCTGCATTTTTTCAATATTTTCAAGCATTGTGCCAATTTTAAGATTTGTATTGTCTTGTTCGTCGACATTATTATTAATCGCACTAAAATTGTCTGTATATCGTTTTATGATCAAATTCTGGTTATCTCCTCGATCGATGTGATCAGATTCTGTTTGCACTTTGATTGGCCTTTTGACTAAAGGCCCTTCAACATCAGTTTCCAGATCGGTTTGAATAATGGCATTCACACTATCATTAGAGGATATGGATTCATTGTCACCAATCACATTTTTATGCTTATTATTTTCCCCGTTTGGTCCAGTATCTGGTATTTTTGAATTATTCGATGGTTTACACTTTTTCATTGCCTCAGCAATAGCTTTTTTACCACGATTTAATATAATCTCATCTCTTTGTTTCTCTTTACGAATTTGTTGTGATACCGTCAAATCTACGGTCAATCGACGTTCTGCTTTGTTGTTATCCAAAATCACTAAGTTTCCTTTTACATATGGATGTTCGATAATTTGAGCCCACGAAAAACGTTTTTCAGGCTCTTTTTTTAAAAGACCCTCAACGAATGACTTCGATTCATCTGAGATTGTGGATGGCCATTCGATTTCTGGATTACGGTGCCATTTCATTAATTGGGTAAATGACTGTGTTCTTATTGGTGGTTTTCCGAAATGTGCCTCATAAATAATGCAGCCAAATGACCATAAATCGGCTCTTTCATCATACAAAGCCACATCCATTACCTCGGGCGCCATATACAATGGTGTACCTTTCACGCTGGTTAAAAGATATGTTTCTTTTGGCATTTGCCGAGCCAACCCAAAGTCGCACAACTTTGCACTCATTTCATCAATGTTTTGATGATTGTTTAATAAAACATTTTGTGGCTTCAAGTCGCGATGAATGACTCCATGAGAATGCAAGTAATATAATGCAGAAAGTAAGTTCCAAGTAAGCTTTTGAACATGTTTATCCGACAACTTGTTGTGTTTTTGTGCTAAAAATCGATGTAAGTCAATACCGGCCAATTCCGTGACGACAACAATGTACTCAACATTTTCAAAGGAACTTAACATTTGAATAATATTCGGATGACTTAAGGAACTATGAATGTTACATTCTTTTAGAAATTTCTTTTGCTCTTTTCTTTCTCTCTCCGAAGGATTTGTACTCTGAAAAATATTTCAAATGTAATTTATATCGTATTCAAATAAAATATCAGAACCCAAAAACAATTAAAACAAACTTTTTTAATCAGCTTCACTGCTATACATCTATTGGTTGCTTTTTCTCTGGCCTGGAACACCTTGCCATATGTTCCTTCTCCGATTTGCTTAATCAAATCGTAATTTTTCAATTCCATTTCATAAACAAACAAAAATTTTACTCTCAAAGATAAAATGCCGATAATGACGCTGTAAACAACAGAAATTCTGACAGATATGAAAAATAAAGTGGCATAAGGAACAAAAACATGTGTATGTGTATAGTATACAATACAAATGTATTTGAGGGGAAATTTTAAAACATATGGATATATGCTAGTGTTACATTCAGTTTTGATCTAAAATAAGGGGAATATACATTAAGACTGGTTGTCATTATTCAATTCGATTTTGGCGGTTTCACAATTGAATTTAAAATGAAAAATAATACAGAATCGATATTTTATGGAAACGTATTTTTTAATTGTGCAAAAAATTTCTATTAATAATTGTCGACGCATCGATTAATTTTTTTTCATTCAACTTATCATTATTTTTCGATGGAAACCACTATATTTGCTTCGGGATATCTTATCAATTGGCATAGAAATGTTTGAATTTGAAATTGATGCTAGCTAGCCTAGGTTTTTCTATATTTCGGGTACGACAAATATCCTCATGTGCATTGGCCTTCATTTAAGATACAATATTGTGGTGCAATGGGTTCTGGTGAAATTCCTAATAATTCGAGTCTGGTGTTATGTTGAAATATTCTTTCGGTTGACTTTGTTGCTGGTGTGTCAGGATTTGACCACAAGCGCTCAGCTACAGCAGATAGACGTGGCCAAACTCGAGAATCTGAAAATAATTCATGAATAATTTGTTATTGAATGTGGTTTTAAAATTAGAAGCATACAAATAAATAAGTTTCGCACAAACCTAAATTATGTTCATCGATTAATTCAGTCCATACGCATGCTTCTCCACCAAGAACATTATTGTGTTTTGGTAAACGGTTATCATATGCTGTTTTCCTGCAGAAAAAAGGGACTATTACACTACTGGCCTTGTATATTCAACACTGTTTATTTAATTACCAGGTATAATAGGCCGTATTCCCCCAAAACCCATGATCAAAGTACCATGCATTTTTAGTGGACATAATCAATTCATAGCCAAGATTTAACAGTTTTTGAGGTTGTTCGTTTGAAGATTCTAACCATGTTTGAATTATGTATCTAATTGACAAAATAATTTGATATTCCATTTCTTATTATTAATAATATATCCATATTATAGTCATATGCATTACCTGTCTTTTTGTAAATAGTTTTCTATATGATTTGGATCGGTTAAATGACTTGAAAAAATGATAACTTTTTTCGGAGCCACTGGTATACCTCGCCTACTGTTCTCATCTTGTCCCCGTTCTTCATCCCAAACACGTAACAATGCTTGCTAAAAAAATGAAATTTTTTTGAATAAAATTCAAAACTTACTGAAAATAACTGAAATATATTACGCAACTCACATGGAATTCAGCCCACAATTGCAAAAAATCGTTGGTATCTCGTCCTAAATCATGATCATGCATATATTTTACAATTTCTTCGGATGAATTCCAACAACCAAAATGAACCTTTCAAAAAAATAAATTTAAACAATAAAAAAATAATAATATTAAGAACGTATGAAAATTGACTTCACTTCATCTCCGCCAAAATGAATTGTCTCGTCAGTTTCTATTAGTGTTTGTAAGTGACGATATATATCACGGAATATACCAAAGACAAAGGCATTCGTTGGCTGGATTTGGCCACTGGCAAAAAAAAAGACAAAAAGCTTATTCCTGGCCTTTTCGGTGCAAAAAATGTTAAGTCTCAATTTACTTACCATGGAGGTTGAATGCAATAATTTCTCCATGGTTGTTTATTCACACATACAGCCAATTTGCCCAAACCATGACTTTCCCCCCATTGCCATCCATTACCAGCGTGTGAAGGTGTATCAATTTCGATAATAATTCGAATGCCACGAAATTTTGCATACGTAATAATTTCTCTTACAACATTCGGGGGATATGTAAAATTTGGTCCATAAGCTCCATAGATGGTAAATTGCGGAATAGAAGGAATTTCAAGCGGAAAACTATGTGAATCAGTAATGTGCCAATGAAAAACGTTCAATTTTGATGCAGCCATTCCATCGATTGTACGCTTAATATCAGCTACAGGTATAAAATTTCGTGATGTGTCTAACAATAGTCCACGATGTCGGTAAATTGGTCGATCTTCAATTCGTACCGATTTTACAAGTAACAAGCCCTCACAAATATCTGCCGTCATCAATTGTGATAGCGTTTCTAATCCATGGCGAACGCCAAATATGGTGCTACCACTAATCCTAACAGTTACTTGATCACCTGTGATTAACATACAACATTAGATTTAAAATACTTAAAATAGCATATTGAATACAACAATGAGCGAAAAGCAATAATGTACCAGAGGTAATTACATCGAGACGATAACTTTCATCAGTACTCCATGTGATTTCAGTTTCATTTGAGCGTACCAATAATCGTACAGAAACATGTTTTTCTGATCTTGCCTCATTGCATCCATTACCACATTCTTTGATCACTTTTGAAATAAATATGTTACTAATGGCATGTAAATAATTTGTTGTATCAACTGATGTTCCGGAAATGTTAAATCTAAAAAATAATGACACTTTTTCCATATTTCGTTGTTCATTTAGATTTTTGAAGTAAAAAAAAATTAACAATGTTACTTCAAGTGATTTGGATTCAAGGAAAACAGTGTCTGTCCAAGCAAAACATGACCAGTCGGTTGCGGCCATAATGAACCAAATGTACCGCAAGACAGTCTGCATGCATTCTGCGAACTGTATGTGTGTAAATTTTGCGGATCTTTAAATATTCGTACACATTTGTCTTCATGGTTACATATCCATTTCTTTGAACAGCTAAAATAAAAAATAATATCTCATCAGGTGAGTTTGATTTTATGTATTTTTTATTAATATTTACTCATTATCTACAGCATTTACGACCTTTCCCAACGCATTTATACATATTAATGCCAAAACGATTATTGGTAGACGCATATCATGTAGATGATATTGAACGCTTTTTAAATTATTATTTACGACTTCTATAAAAGTGACAATTACGACTTTCATTTGCAGTCTTTATCAATGTTTAGGAATTGATAATAGGAATTATCGTAACCTGATTTAAAAAAAAAACAAATATTGATTAATTCAAAATAACAATGAAATAATTAACTTATTATCGATGGCCTAGTTTTCATGGGGACTATCTCTTTCAAAACATGATTGACACCCAAGAGAATGTTCAAAACTGTTCAATTTATAAAGTTATTAAGAATTTTAACTTCTTGCGAATTTACATGGCTGATTTTTTCTTTGTTCAAAACATTCATTCTTTTTTCATTATCTTAGTGTGTCAAAATTAAAGGAAATTCAATTATTTTTTATTTGTATTCAACAACATTTTCCCTTGTGGAAAATTCTAGGGGAAATTACTGACTGACTAGTCAGTTAACTAATTTGGGACGTTTTTACTTAAAGTCGACTGATATTGAAGTTGTTTTAAGTTGATTTGGCTGATTTTTTAGTCAATCCTAATAGCGAAAAATATAACTTAATTCAACTTCAATCGCAGTTGACTATAGACAAATCTGTTCAATTTCAGTCGATTTCAGCTAACCACTCACTTTATTTTTTATACCATTAAGAATTACGAAAAAGAAATTAGCATTTCGGAAACAATCCTTCCATCACCCAAAACAAGTTTATTGCGAATTGAAAGTCCAAAATGTGAAGTTTGAATACGCAAGTTAAAAAAATA
This sequence comes from Contarinia nasturtii, assembly GCF_009176525.2. Taxonomy (NCBI): domain Eukaryota; kingdom Metazoa; phylum Arthropoda; class Insecta; order Diptera; family Cecidomyiidae; genus Contarinia; species Contarinia nasturtii. The sequence goes on from NW_022198836.1 coordinate 904,911, forward strand.
ATTTTAATTCTTCTAAATTTAACGATTTTTTAAAAAATCTGTGTAAAATCTTATTATTTTCAACGAGTATCAGTCAATTTATGACCTAAACATCATGATGGGGGTAATCCGGACCCTCGTCAGAACCTATCTTTGCAACTCTTTTTTATTTCACTTTATATTACGTTTATTACTTTGTTTTATATGTATGGTGCCAAGAATTAACTGGTCGAGTGGTCGACAAAGGATAAATCCCATAATTCAGACCATTTAATGTAAAATAAATCACATACACTTTTTTCTTCATATCTACTGTATAAAAAACCAACTATATAATAATAAATTCCAAAATGTGATTGATTTTTGGCTCTTCTTTTAGTTTTATTGGTTTTGGTCCAAATGTTTGTATTTGCATAAATTTATTGAGCGAAAAAGCAACACATTAAACAAGTTTTTTGTCAACTACATAAAAAAAATAATGTCAAATCAGAAAAATTAAGATAGAATTAAATAAAAATATTAAATGCATATCGTATGTAATTGCGGATTTCCCTTGAATTGATAAAATATACGAATCAACACACTTGGACATTTTTTTTTTCATATTGGCAATAAATTCGAATCAATTATATTAGTTTTACATATAGTAAATAACTTACCGTTTTTGAAATCGTTTCTAGTGTTTGCTTATTTCACTTTCTTTAAATAGAAACGTCTTGTTGTATTCAATAAAAATCGTTCATTCAGCAAAACTATAAATATGCTTGCACAAGTATTCTTCAAACATGCTAACAGCATGAATTAAGACCAAAAGTTTGTTTAAAAATTTTGTAAATCGGTTTGATATAATTATCTTTAACGAAATATTACGAATGCCAATAATGAACACTTGATAATATATTCTTATGACGAAAAAACAAAAGCAATATGTATCCACAAATAAAATATTGAAAATAAGCTTAAAACAAACGACGTGTTCAGTACGGCAAATCGCTGAAGAGACTGATGAAATAAAACACAGTACAAATGTACAAGCGTAGATTTTTATTTATCAAAACATATTCAGTTCATAGAAGGCGACGAAGCAATATGTGTTGTTATTTGTATTTCATTCACACTAGAAAGGCGAATAGTGTGAAACGAGTATACAGTTAAGACGAAACGAGAGTGAGAGTACTGCCTAAATTCGAATGTTTCAGAAAGAGAAAAACATACGTAAAATAAATTAAGTAACAATTTAACAGTCGTTTTGATCTCAATGTATGTGAGACCGGCTTTTTGATATCAGAATAATCGCCTGAAATATGACATAGTCAAGTGATGACCAATTGAAATACAAATCACTTTCAGTTATTATCATTATATTATTGTTATTATTCACATTTATTTCAGAACAAAATGTAATTTCAAAATATAATTATTTCAAAAATACCACAGTTTCTTTTCATAGATCTTTATTGAAGTTTTGCGACCAAATATAATCCTTTAATATAATGAAAGATTTACATGCTATAATGATTTGATTAAATATTTTGATACTTATTAGAATCTTTTTATTTTCATATTCAATTGATTGATGATTTACTTTACTTAAATGTTTTTTCGTTAAATATTATCAAACCAATAAACCTTAGATCATCAATTCTTACTCTATTCGAGTCTAAGTCGAGAGTACATCGGGTATATAATATAAAATTTCGTACTCTTTGTAGTTTATATCAATTGAAAACACTCATGATTTTAAAAAGTGTTGATACCACATTTTTCACTTTTCCCATTAACTATGTCGTTGTTATTGTTATTGGAAAAATCAATGCAACTGTTTGAAGTTAAATCAATTTCCTCGGAATCAGATGAATCCTGACTTATTTCATCATTGGAAAAATCATTTTTAATATTTCGCATGCGATCAATTTTTCGCCCATCAATCACGTGAGAATTGGTGTCCATTTTTGCCAATAATGCATTGCAATTACCTGCATCACGATCGGAACAATTTTTATTATATATTGCCGCAGCGTCAATTGCACCGTAGTATTTCCGTTTATTATGCAACACATTTTGGAAGGCTGGATGCATCAAAGTAAAATTTTCACTTTTGTTTTGACTTTGATTATATTCTTCAGATGCATCATTCAATGTTTTTATGTCATTGATCTTTGATATTGGCGAATTTGATAAATTCTGAGCAATTAATGGAAGTGGAGACGACGGTGATGGTGTATCTGGTTTAGGTGATTGTCGTTGATGTTCATTTGTTATCATTGAAGATGTATTTGTTATATTGAGTTGACACCTTAGGCGCCATGCATCCTGCAGAAGGCTTAGCCTCGCCTGCTTGCGCCATTTAGCTCGACGATTTTGGAACCACACCTAAACGTTGAATTGCACAGATATTTAAAAAAAAATAAAAATATATAAGAACCATTCCATTTTTACAGCATTTTTTTCTTTCAGTAATGCAAAATGTGTGAGAAACATGATTGCCACAGTCGGTGTACTATACTTAAACTACTGCAATAAGTAATTTGTTGCTTTTGTGGTTGAATGATCAATGATTTACATTTATACACATTTTTTATAATAATTTATTTATGAGCATTTTCACTCGAGTGAGTATAATTTCAATTGAATTTTCTGTATATTTGATCGCAAGAAATTACACGGTATTAATGCGAAACAATTTGTAATGATGAAAAAATTAACAGTTGTGTTTAATTGTATTATAAAAACTAAACTACGCACTTTTCGTGAACGTTTAAAGCGAATTCGATTTGATATCATCTTCGATTTAATTGAAATCGAAAGTATAATCACATTTTTTTTTTGAAGTTTTAAATTGAAACACGATAGAAACATAGACAAATAGAAAATATTATTATTAAACCTACCTGAACTCGTGCTTCACTCAATGAAATGCGGAGCGCGACTTCTTCTCTTAGAAAAACGTCCGGGTAATGAGTTTTTTTAAAAAGATTTTCGAGCTCTTGTAGTTGTTGGGGTGTAAACGTGGTTCGATTACGACGTTGACGTCGTCGTCCCAACATGTATTCGGTCAAAAGTAAATCACCTGGCAACGGAGATAGAAATGGTCCGGACATACTTACAAAAACACTTGTGTTCACGCAGAACTCAAAAATTGTAATGACACTACAAATAAGTGTGCAGCAACAATCAACAGATCCAATCAGATCCTGATTTGCGGCCTTGAACGAGATGAAAATAAATTTTCCCAGAATTATTATAGCAAACGATAGATACACTTTACACATATATCACAATTAATTGCAATTCCGTCTTTTTTTTAAATCGTAAATATAATACATATTCTGGTGTGGCACTTTATATTTCCATTTCACAATGTAAATACAAATATAAAACGTTCGTCCTTTTCTTTCATCCGACAGTATCGTTTATGCAGTGTAAATTGAAAGGAGAACTCTGCAACTGTATGGTATGGTGTTTTGCCACTGCTTTACTTTCAATTCTCCATTTGGTTGAAATGAAAAATCAGAGAATGAATGAAAATGGAAAGAATGGCAAACAATGAAACAGATATCATTAACATTAAATACCAATACGAGTACAAAGTATTAAAAATTCAGAGAATATCACGCGCATTCACAAAAAGTTTTTGTTGATTCAGGAAAAATCCCCCACTCAAAAACTGACTACATCTTGTTGTTGTGTTTATGTTATTTGTTGTTAATATACAAATTATAATTCTCCATTCTTATACAACAAGCATGAAGGATGTAAACGAATAGGATGATAAGTGTGAAAGTTGAGCATTCAACACGTGAAAATGGGAGGAAAATATTTACCATTTTACAAATAACCATATTTTTGTATCGTTCTGTTGCTGTGTGCACGAATAAAGAAGACGTACACATTATTATGATGTGCTAGAAAGTAATAACGTTAATTGGTGAAAAACCATTGTTACAATGTACGGCCTATTTGACTGGAATGTAATCCAGTTCATAGTGGATTCCAGGTGCGGGACTGCGAACGCCAATCGTATTAAATTTTATGCATAGAAATTAATAAATCGGATATAAATGTGTGCGTTTGTTTTTTCCATATTCAGATTATGAATTACGTTTTTTACGAGACTGCGCACTAATTGGAAGGGCGGTACATACTACTATCAGCAGTGTCATTGGCATTACATTATAGATGTATATCGGATTATTTTGTTTGTTCATTATTTGTTTTGTCTGTGCATTATTATTAAACTATTAGCATGTAGCCAACACAGTAAAAATACAGTCAAAATGATGTTCACACCTGATTGGATGCCGAAAATGAAATCGGAAAATCAACTTAAAATACAGAGCTCAATCCAAAATATGAAACAGTTGTCTGATTTATATAAATCATGACTGAATGGAAAAGAGCTCACTTTTTAGCATTTTATGTAGAATCTACATATATTGTATTATAATTATATGAAATAGATTTTCCCAAAGAATATACATATAATCTACTCAATGTTTTCTTCCGAATTGAATAAAGAAAAATGAATACAATCTTTATAATTTGAACGTTACTGTCTATAAGTCTTCTTTATATTCCAATTTATGACACATTTGCATTTTGCAGACAGCAGACAAAGTTGAGCTAAATGAAACGTTGGTAGACTGGTGGTATGTCATTTAATTTGGCTGTACTGTACCTTTCTGATTGGAATGGTAGCATTTCAAATAATGTAAGTCGCATTCAGTTATAGGATTGTCAGTTTATGTAATCAAAAAATAATATATACACATTCTAATGGAATATGAAAAGCGTTTGTGTTGTCGTGCACACTGTTTTATTGTATCATTGTTCTCAGCGTCGTTGGCTGAGTCTATTGTTATAAAGTAAAATTAATCAAAAATGGAACAGAGGTGGAGCCTATACTCAGTAAAAATTAATTTCCTTTTGTTGGGATGATTTTATTTCCCTCTTTTTCAACATTTTATTTCCATCATTTGTGGCCTTTATGATGTTTTCATATAACTTCCCATAAATAGATTTCAGTAAATTCATAAAAATAAACACGAACATTTTCATGAAACAATGCACAAATAACAATAGCAAATTGAAAAAGATGTTTAAATATTTTTTGTCGTGCTCCTGTTCACGTTTTTTGCACTTTTTTAATTTCAGAATATTTCGTTTGAATTATATTCCATTTCGCTATCTCTATTATTCTTTTTTGTTGTTGTTGTTATACTATGCATTCAAACGGATATAGAGTCTATAGGCGCAAATGTACTAATTTCAGTGCTGGATAAATGATTATTCTGTCTATTATTCTGAAGAGCAGCAATTAATGAAATGGATTCAAAATATAGTATAACAATAATAATCTCGCTTAATAGAGTTTTGCAAAGAAAATGCAGATGACGAAGAATTTATATTTTTCAACTTTTTCATTTTATAATTCATATTTTGTGTAAGTCAACGTTTCATATCAAGATTTTTAAACCATTAGAAAATTCTTACTTCATTGAATAAATTCAATTTAAAGAGAGAAAAATTATTGAAAGATGCATAACTTGTTTTATATCTTCTTTTTGAATGCAACATAATTAATTAAAAAAAAAATCGCAAACCCATCTGAACATATCATTTCAAAAATGGCAAAAATGAATGAAAATCATATACACAAGCAAAATAATTTGATGAATTAAATTGCGGAGAGAACCGACATGCTACCACACGTATTGTTATTTCTTCTGATTGTTCCATGCATAGGCGCATTTTATTATGAATGGAGTAGTATGCATCGATTCGGGGGTTGGAAAATGTACCGCATGTGTTCAATCTTGATTCTGAACTGTCTACTGTATATAAAAAGAACATGAACAAAACAAATAGAATAAAAGACTGCATAAACAATTTGCAGTGAATACGAATCGAATGAATGAAAGCTGAAAAATACTTTTATCTGAGTGTACTATAACCATATAATTTTAACATGATTAAATCAATTTCTATTTGAATGGATATGTGTTTACATGACTAGATTTAAGTTTCTTTTCAAACTGATTAATTACTTATTTGCCAAATCCATAATATGAATAATAAAAAAATCAAAACAATTATATTTGCGTTTGAACAATTTTTAAGTGATTCTGAAGTAAAGTCCAAGAATTTAGACTAGTTTTTCAGAAAATTAATTGGAAATTAGACCTTTTGGATTTTAAATGTAAGCAAAAAGAAATTCGTCCGACAGGAGTAAAGAGAACCTGAGAATGTTGTAGCACTTAAGGTTTACGGGTTTGGCTTGAGTTTCTGTGATATTTTCTATAAATCTTTCTTTTTCTTACTATTTCTCGAAGAAATTTCATTGAGTTTCCAAAATTACCCTCCACATTGATAGAATTAGAGAATTTTCTAAAAAATCTTTCAAGTCTTTGATTCAATCACAGATAAAAATGACAAATTTTGTATGAAAATGAATTGTTTTTAGCTATCATTGGTAAATATTTACTATTTTGTTCTTCATAAGATATTGAAACAATATGCCGAAAATCATTGATTTCTGAGAATAAAAAGTATTATTTTTGAAACCTAAAAAAATGGTATTTTACGCCATTTTATATGAAAAATACATAGGTGGTCTCAAACTTGTATATATTGCATTTTTTTCAGGTTGTATCAAAAGCACTGCTCAAATTTACGTGAATTTTGACAAAAAAATGAGTTCGGGATTATACTATGAATTCTATATATAAATTCATGCACGATAAAATAAAAAAATGTATGTTATTTACATTGCACAAATATGATTCAAGCCAAGCATACAAATTAATTAATTAGTCTAATAGTGGAGAATACAACAATTGCTGTACAATTTAACTATAATAAATACATTTCACACGTGTGTTGATGATAAAATATATTTTAACTCAACATTCAAGCTACAGGGCTATGTACCTATTTACCAAAATATCAAGTGAAACCATTTGAATTTCCCACTCTTTATATGACTTTTCTAGCAGTTGCTAGTATGACAAGAGTGATGAGCATGTGTTTGTAATGGCATTGAGTTCGGTTAATTCAATCAGTTGACATAAGCATTTAATCATTTGTTGGGTACTTATTCAATTGATTTTGACTTGTTTGTGTTACTATAATCAAAGTATAGTGATATAAAGTCGAAACAAAATGTTGAAAATAATTCTTTGTCTATTTGCGTTCGGATACATGGGGATTTCTTTGGGCGAAGATGCAACGAATAAATCACTCCCTATTGTTATGTGGCATGGAATGGGTAAAAAAGTTTTTTTCCGTTAACTATACATACACATTTAAAATTAAATTTCGTTTATTTCAGGTGATACCTGTTGTTTTTCATTCAGTTTGGGTTCGTTTCGCGATTTTTTGATAAATATTCTCGGGTCAAATGTTTATGTCAAGTCTATTCGAATCGGTAACAACGTTGTTGAAGATTATGAGAGTGGGTATTTTGTGCATCCAAACAAACAAGTCGAGAATGCTTGTCAACAAATTGCATCAGATCCAAAACTGCAAAATGGGTACAATTCACTTAAAAATTGCCTTTCTATTATTTAATTATTGTTATGGATTTTTTTTCGATTATTTCGATTATTTTATATTAACTCTATTCTTTTCTTTTGTGATCTCCTCCAGGTACAATGCCATTGGATTCTCTCAGGGGTCGCAATTTTTGTAATTATACTCGATGAATTGACGATTTTTGTCTTTTTTCACTGAAATAAAATTCATTGTTTTCTTAAGGCGTGCTGTTGCGCAAAGATGTCCTGAACCTCGAATGAACAATTTGATATCGCTTGGAGGACAACATCAGGGTAAAAAATGTATATTATATTTAAATTGAACATGGAATCACAAAAATTACTAAATTTACTTTTGTGGAGAATTCCGCAAATATTTGGCAAAAAATACAGATTTCAAAAACAGTCGTATTGTATTTTAGGTGTTTTTGGCCTTCCCAATTGCCCTTCTTTAAGTTCGAAGACATGCGATAAATTCCGGAAAATGCTGAATTATGCGGCCTACACAAGGTGAAATAGAGGCAAAAGTTTTAAATAAGCTTGGTTTTGAATAAACAATTAGAATATTTTCAGCTGGTTGCAAGACTATTTAGTTCAAGCAACTTACTGGCACAATCCATTGAAAGAGGAAATTTATCGAAAATCGAGTACTTTTTTGTCCGACATCAATAACGAACTAAACATCAATCAAACTTATGTAGAGAATTTAAAAAAACTAAACAAGTTAGTCTAATCAAAAAATCAAATTAATTAGAAAAATGAACAATAAGAATAAATCAAGCGACATTTTTGTTTCAGGTTTGTGCTAGTAAAGTTTTCAAACGATACAATAGTGCAACCAATTGATACGGAATGGTTTCAATTTTATACGCCAAATCAGGACAGGGTCATTCAGCCATTGGCTGAGAGTAATGCAGCTGTAAGTCTTGGAATTCGGTTCAAGTTTTAATATATAATTTGCAATTTTTATTTTATTTCTTTATATTTCAGAAAAATTTGGGACTCAACGACTTGGTTGCATCGAATACCATTGTGTTCTTAGAAACAGAAGGAAATCATCTCAAGTTTACCACAGAGTGGTTTAAGAAGAATATATTACCATATCTAAATGGTGAAATTTAAATACTCTTTTATTTTGTGCCATCCAGAACAAATTTTCACAGTACGATATGACGATTGTATGTGATTTTTTATACTTGAGACAAAAATAAACAATCATATCATGTAAGAATGCATTGATAAAACAAAATTTCATTTTTGTGCATTTATTTACTTAAAAAATCGCAATAAATAAAGCTGCATTCAAAATGAGAATGAGTTTTTTTATCCTATAATTTACCGACACAAACTACTGATAATGAGATAATTTATAGAACAACGGTTTTTTATTGATTGTTTTATTTAATTTCCAAAACGAAACGAAACGAATCTCTTTTTAAGTAAAAATTAAAGGTGACAGTTTTGTGTATTCTTTATTCGACATCTTTGTGATTTGAATTTACAAGATTTCCATGAGGTTTTCTGACATTCATTCAACATCCACACAATATCACTCATACAAATTATTGCAATTTTGTTAATGATGTATGATAGTGCTACAGAAAGTAGCACCGTGAAAATCTCATATTTAAATGTCCTATGGCAAATAGAAAAAATTTGAGAAGAAGTACATGCATATATAAACTATTTTGGGTATCAAAAAAAAAACATAAAGCACTCATTCTACGCGCAAACTCTCAGTCTCCGTCTTGTAAATGCATTCCACAATAATTGATATATTCTAGATGAGGTAAATCAATCTGGTGATTTAATGAATTATTTGCGCTGTCTTGGACTTGATGTATTTGACTTTGGGCTTTGTTTAGCTGAAACTTTGCCATTTGGTGAATTTGGCGATTTTTTCGACTTCGGCGATTGTTCTGTATAAAAATAAAAATAAAAGTTAACACATTTTAAATCAACGATATATTTCAACAATAGTATGATGTAACAAAATACTTACGAATAATTTTCAATGTTTCTTGTGGCAACCATTCATAATCAACATCGCTTGAGTTTGTTGTGCCAGTTTCAATGGCTTTGCGAGCAACTTGAGCCCGCTTACGTCTGCCTACCGATCCAGCAAGGAATTGTTGACCCAATACAAGAAGTAAAACGACAATAGCGGCCAAGAAAACGTACAAGAAGAAAGTTTCACCGTCGAGACCCTCATCAACTTCAGTGATTTGAACAGTTTCGTTGAAGACAGATTCAGAGAAACGGGCACCATTTGCGTCACGATAGTTTAGAGCGATATTTAATCCAAATGGACGTCCGGCAAATGTTTCAGATGGAAGGAATGAATAAGATACGGTGGCTTCATGGTTTGATTTCACTTCACGATTGTACGAAATGGCCGAAAAGTTTTGAATGAAATAGTTGAAGTCCATTGGATAACGGAACGATGCTTCAACACTTTCTACGACAAATTCATCAAGACCTTTATTCAAGAAACCAACCAGAAATTCGACGGGCAGTCCGCCTGGAAGTTCGAATGGATTTCCTGGAACATGCAATGGTTTTGTGAACAACAAATATGTGTCAGCGTCGGGTGATGTTTTCGATCCAGAATCATCTTCATATTCAGGTGTGGATGCACCATCATCAGATTCAACATCAATTATGTCATCTTCAGCTTCAGCTGTTTCAGTTGCATTTGCAAATATGTTGTTATCTGAAATTTGAAAGAAAGTTTTATGCAATGATATTTTCTGAAATGCATAAGATATGATTTTACTACAAGAGAAAAAAGATGACTGAAATTAAACTGTGAAAATTTTAAATAAATTTTTTTCAGCTTGAACGAATTAAAGATTTGCAATTTACAAATCATGAATTTAATGATGATGTCTATCATAATTGTATATTAATTATCAAACATTAAGTTATGTATGCCACGTCAAATAGACAAGTTTATAATGCTTATGAACTAATTTTCACTATAATTTTATTTCATACTCACCATTATTGAATAAAGAAATCAGGGATGGAAGCACCAAAAGGGAAATTAACCAAAAGTATTTCATTTTTACAGGATTTATTTTTATTTAAACCAAATATTATTTCAAAATCTTTGTAGAGAGAAAGCCTCTTTATTGAGTTGTTTGAAAGGTATCTTAATGTTCACTAAACCGGGCTCAACTTACACACGGCGACTTTACAGTACAAAGTGAATGTGAACAAAAACGTCGTGGAATATAGCATAGAAAGTCAGCGCCAACATCGTTTACGTGGAGTTTGTCATCATGATGCATGTAGAGAAGCAAATGTCATTTTCTGTCAAATGTCAAAATTTCTCCAAACCTGTTAAAGTTACCAGTTAAACAGAATTCTTCATGTAAATCGACCTTTATTCTAGTGTCCTACTGTCAATGAAAAATTTCAGGAAATTGATAACATTTATATGAACCATTTATATATTGTTATGATTTAGTTATATTTATATTTCGAATTGAAAAATGGTTTTCAAATGTCAAATAGATAGTTTCTTGCAAGAGGTAAATTTTTATCTCAACATATTACGTGAATTACATTGAAATTGAATACCCACAACACCCAACAATCATTTGTTTAAAAGAAGTTTTTTTATTGTAGTATATAATACTTTGATGTACTACTAAAAATGTCTAGTTAATTATTTTCTATTGAGTTTGAATCTAAAGTTATTCTATGTGAACCCGCTTCGCTGAAGAAAAAGAGCTCCAGCGGTAAGGACGAATGTGTCAATGGATTCAATGTTGTGCTGGAAGACACTATTCTTTTTCCAGAAGGGGGTGGACAGGTAAATTGAGTGAATATTAATTTACATGCTTTACCAAAAACGTAATTTTTATTATCGTTACTGTGAATAAAAGCCTTGCGATTTTGGCTTTATGAATGACAAGCCGATCATCGATGTACAGCGAAAAGGAATAGAGGCCCATCATTTCGTGTGTGATTCTGAAACACAATCACCTCCATTCAATGTTGGTGATATTGTAAAGTGCAAGATAGATTGGAAAAGAAGACATGATCATATGCAACAACATTCAGGTTAGATGAAAATAGAAATATTACCAATACTTATCAATTTATGCCTATTTGTATTTTAAAACATTAGGACAACACTTATTATCGGCCATATTGGAACGCGAATATAATGTGGCAACAAAATCGTGGTGGCTAGGAACTGAACTTTCATTCATAGAGATCGATCCAAAAATTAATCTTACTGCCGCACAAATTGCAAACATAGAAAACATATGCAATGAGTTGATTGCAACATCAACGCCAGTTTCTGTTCACACTTTGACCGATAAAAATGAAGCTGATATTCCTGCCGAGGTAAATTATTTGTGTCCAAAAACTAACGGCTATTGAGATTGAACAAGTCATCACACTTATCAATTTTTTCTAAAGATCACCCGAGCAACCAAAGGCTTACCTAAAGATCATGTTGGAGATATACGTATTATAGAGATAGAAGGAATTGATGCAAACATGTGTTGTGGAACACATGTTTCAAATTTGGCCCAATTACAATGCATTAAACTACTTAATCTTGAGAAAAATAAGAATCGACAATTCTTGAATTTTTTAGTGGGTAAACGCGTTTTGAAACGTCTTCAAGAATGCATTGACCGGGAGTATGAATTTAATACAATCTTAAAGTAAATTTGGCTTACACAATATAATATATTATATCATTTTGGTAAAATTGATTTTTTTTTTACATTTCAGAGGCGGACCTCAATGGCATATCGAATTAGTGAAAAAAATTCAAATAAATCAGAAACAAAATCAAAAAGCTCTTTCATTATGCTTGAAAGAGTTGGCAGTTCACGAGGCAGCACGGTTGAAACTAATCAATCCTCAGCCAAAATGGTATTCATTACATCGAAAAGATGGTATCGATACCGATTTTATCAGTACATTTTTAAAAAATGTACCGGAAATCAAAAATGCATCGAATGGTTTATCACTTTTGTTCTTGACTTCTGCGGAAGAAAGTGGCGAGAGAGGCAATATGATTTTGTATGGTGATGAAAATGTCGTTGCTGATTTGGGAGACAAACTTTGTGAAGTATTAAATGGTAAAGGCAGAGGCAAAGGTCAACGTTTTCAAGCGAAAGTAAACAATCTTTTTAAGATATCCGCATGCGAAAAGTTAATAGATGAATACTTTAACCACAAATAATTGAATTATTCGGAATTTCTGTACGAAAAAGTAATCAAAATAAATAAAATAATCAGTATTATGCATTTTAACTGGGATTAATGGTAATGGTAACTTTGACGTTCTTACTGTGCTCATACTATAAGATATCAAATTTGAGAGATCGATTGGCAAACAACATCGATGGTGTCGAGTTGCTTACGTCTAGTATTGTTGTAATAACATTTGGAACAACTTAAACAGAAATGAAGCATATAACAACAAAATATATAAATATCGAATTGGTCAACGAAGCGTAGCCACTGATTCTTTACAAAAAAAAAACACATATTGCACTTACGTAAATCAAAATTATTGAAAATACATAATTTACATTTAACGAAAAAAAAACTTCCGGAAAAAATTCTTCACAAAAAAATCAATTTCGTCACGACTTTTTTCCAATATCGAATTATCAATTTGTAGAACAAGCGCAACACATGCATGGTTCAATAAGCATCGGTGATCTCTTAAATTGCACGCATAATGTGACAAGAGAAAGAAAAGACGAAGAGATTAACTGTAAATGTGTTTCTATTTTAATATATTTTTTTCATTCAATTCCATACCAGACGAAAACTTGTTTTCGAAAATCAAACAAAAGAAAAGTGAAAATATTTATCATATTCCTCTTTAATGACATTCTACTACACAATGAGCAACGATGAAAAGGCCGTTTTATAAAGATATGCAAGTGTGCTAAGATGTTGACGCTCTTTACTTATAATGTGTGCAAAATGTTCCCTTTCCACCATGGTTCTCATGATTCTCAAAGAAAGTGATATAAATAAAATACTAACTTGTGCCCGCGGCACAGTTATTTGCATTAAATCAATCGTACAACATGGAAAAGTCGGTTCATTTTTTTATTTTCGGGGTGTTTTTTGTTCAGTCGACTGTATTTGCTGTCTTCTCTGCTGAGTCTGGAGCAAACGAAAAGCCAAAAGCAGATAAATTAACAATTAGCATTGATTCCGTTTCGCAGAGGATACCACCACAAATTGCATATTTTATTCCCGACAGATTGTTTAATCGATCCTTTGACTTTAATTTCAATCGAAATGTACCACAACCGCCCATAATAAATATGTGGCCACCAAATGATCCACGCAATTTCAACCAGACGTTTACAACCTTCAACGTAACCGATTTAATGATGTCACAGCAGCGACCGTATCGTTTTACAGCTATACCAAAAAATGAAGTACGCACTTTCGTCGAGGACGATCCAGAGACGGCTTACCAGAATTTCAATTATCAGATAGATTTCGCCAAAATTCCAGATAAAGAACCGGATTTTAAACGCTTCGAAAGTCTCAACAGAGAACGTGAAACGGTGAAACGAGTAAAACCGAAGAAGAAACATATCAAACGACCGGTTTCCACTAATTACGCAAATACATCGCCAAACATTCGAAGTAGAATAAAATACATTAAAATCGATCATGAAAATAAATTCGAAGTTTCAAAAGATAAACCTCATACAAGTGATAGTGGTAGTGGAATTTATAGTGATGAGCTCGAACAAAATACATCCGAACGATTAAAACTTCATAACAATGGTGCCAAATTAAAGAAATCTCGTCGTAAAATTAATAAAAAGCCACAACATTATTCGATGATTAAACTTTCACATCCTACATCGTCGAGTATTGAAAATGAAAGTGGTTACAGCTATGATGTTGTCAATACCGATGAAATGGATCAATATCGTATGGATCACACAAAACATAAGAATTGTGAACATCCAAATTCAGACCTAACGGAATTGCCTGAAGATGAAAACGAAAGTGGAAATGTAAATTTTGAAGAGAACACAAAAAATAATGTGAACAATAAACGACCGAAAGGCTTTGCTATTTATCTAACAAAGGTTATTAAGCATCCAAAACCGTACCGAAGTCTTCGAATGGATAAGAGTAAAACTTCTCACGAAGATTTTGTACCAACACGAATTATGTCCTCTGTGAGAGGATTTAAAAAGATTCAGCACAAACCACGAAAAATGCACAAGCCCACGATAAGAGAGCGCCTACGTGAATCGGGTGCACACATAGTATATACTGAGGATGGATATGAAGATAAAGAATACGAACATGGTGTTGAAGACAAATCACTTGAATATCGATCACGAACACGACGCTCAACGAATCCGAAAGATCTTAAAGGACAAGAGCTGCTTGATCATTTGGACAATTTGATAAGAAATGTTTCGGATTATTTGAACAGCAGTGAAATTATACCAGACACAAATAAAAAATATCCTCTATACAATAAAACCGTTGAAAGTATCAAAGATTCACCTATTAAATACTCGGAATACGCAAAACCAGTTGTGGATGAAAACTATTCCAGTGAATTATACGAATCAAAGGCGGAAGATTGTGAAGACTTGGATGAACAAATTGACTTGTCAATTGCACACAATACCACAAATGGTCCCAAAAAACGACTTGGAAATTTGGAGAATAAATTAATTTGTTTAAAGCGAAAGTTATTTGGTAAAAATCCACTGAATAATCCTCTGTTTCAGGAAGATAGTATATCACAACCAAAACCTCATAATATGTTCACAAATATTATGCAGGAAGCAGATAGCATTCAAACAATATCAGAAATTGTACATAGTGATGTAATGGATAACATAAAATACAACTCTTTTAACGAAAATCAAAGAATCTTCTCTGACTACGGTGTAAGCGATAGTTTTGCGGTTGGCACTTTTAATTCAAATCCAGTTACGGTAAAGCCCACAAATAAGTTGAATATAAATGAAAAGTACTTGAACGCCCACAAAGAAAGAAATAATATAAGAGGAAATCCATCTATAAATAAAACTCCATTACCGATGTTTAACCTGTACAATGATCCATCTCAATTAGCACTTCTTGATATTACAAAATATTTACCCACACCATCGTATTCATCAACAGAAAGTGATGATATTCCATTACAAACGGACTTTGTGCCGATAGTATCACCATATTCAAACTATAATAAAAGGCCAACCATGACATTGACATCGTCAACAACAGCAAAAACGACAACCACAACGACAACAAATGTACCCATCACACAACATTACCACACACATTATGGTACAGTGACGAATATACGTGGACCACCATTAAGAAGGATACCGTACTACAACAATCAGCACACGAATCATCGAACTCCCATGAAAAATATTTTTCTGTACAAAAATCATCGACCAGTGGCTGTCGTACATATCGTTCCGAAGCATTCCACTGCAAAAGTTTAATTCCTCTCTATTTTTTTAAATATTTATTAACAAAAACTGTAGTTTTATTTTTCATCCCATAGTTCAAGATAGTAATTAGATAATATTATCTTTTTTTTATTTAAAAAAAGATGTGAAATAAAAAATGAATTCTAGTTCTTCTAAATATAGTTCAATTAACTTCAATTATCATCAAAATTTATGAAAATTTATATCGAATTGTATAAGAAGTGCGCAGGCTGGGTGCACAGTAATTTCCAACACAAATTAACACCGAAAGTTTAGTTTTCTTTTTTATTAGAAAAAATTGAAATAAAATACAATCGTTTATTTCTTGCAAGACATCAATGAATAATACAATACCATCACCATAGAAATTTGTTTCATGTCCATTCATTCAGACTTCGTTTCCTTTAGAAGAAGATCTGCAATTACTAACATTTGTATATCACTTGCGCCACCATAAATTTTTGTTATCCGGGAATCTCGATATAGTCTTTCAGCTTCACCACTCATATATCCTTTTGCACCAAGTATTTGAACACATAAATTTGCGTTGCTGCTTGCACAACAACTTGCCGCAAACTTTGCCATAGAACCTTGATAATATAACAATCATTTTATAATAGTATGATAATATTTAAGGGGTACATGTACTTACTCAATTTTCGAAAATCTTCGTTACTATCTCGTAACATTGCGGCTTTCCACACTGAATGTTGAAAACATGAATTAAGACGTTTCGTATCAAATAAAAATGTAAAAAGTTTTACTCACACAATAAACGTGCTGATTCTAAATCAATCGCCATTTTCGCCAGTTTACTCTATAGGTAATAATGCAGACGAATAATCAATAAAGGAAGAAGATTAATTCTAAAATTTAAGCTTTACCTTGACCAGTTGTTTATCGCATAGTTTTTCGCCGAAAACTTTCCGGTCATATGAATACTTTATCGCTAGATCAAAAGCAGCCTGCCCAATACCAATTGCTTGGGCAGCCACCCCAATTCTTCCCAGTTGTAATTGCTCCATCGCGATTTTAAAACCATTTCCAATAGCACCTATTACATTCGAATGTGATACTTTCACATCATTTAGGCAAATATCGCAAGTCGATGCGGCCCGAATACCTTTAAAAAAATAAAACAATTAGTTGAAATGTAATTTAATTTATGGTTGATGTGTTAAACCTAATTTTTCGTTCCGAGGACCTAATTGAACACCGGCTGTATCCAAAGGAATGATAAAGGCAGTAATGCCATTGTGCCCTTTACTTTTGTCCGTGTATGCAAAAAATACGCCGGCTTTGCCTTCAATCGCCGAAGTTACCTAGGGATGATCAGAAGAAAAATTGCATGAAATGGAAGTAATGGAAAAATATTCGAAAGAATGGATAGCATCAGTTACCCATGCTTTGTGACCATTTAATTTGTAGCCATTTTCACATTCAGTCGCTGTTGTTGATAAATTTGCCACATCTGAACCAGCATCTAAGAAAAAAATTTTAAAGAAAAAATGGTTAATTTCAAGTAAATTAGAATTAAACATTCCAATTTACCGTGTTCGCTTAGCGCAAAAACTCCGATTTTTCCTTTTGTAAATGGAATTAGGAATTCGTTAATTTGGTCAGGTGTTCCATATGTTTGAATTAAATTAGCATAAAGGCAATTGTGGATTGAAGCAATTATTCCTGTGCTTGCGCAACATCTCGATAGCTCTTCTATAGCCAGTGTAAATGATAACAAATCATATCCTTTACCACCGTACTTTTGATCAATACAAGCGCCCATTAAACCCAGTTCAGTCAACTTTCCAATTTGTTCATTGGGAAACCTGCAGAGCATGGTACATTAAAAATTATTTAATAATACATGTGTTCATACATTTACGGTTTTTTGATATTTACTTTGATAATTTATCGTGTAAATCTGCCACCGGTTTTAACTCTTTTTCAGCAAATACTCTGCAAGCATTTTGAAATACTTTATTTCTTTCACTCAGAAATGTGGAAAATCGGCGTTTAATAACAAACATGGATAAGAATAGCAATTAACACAACTAACTATTATTATAAATAATAAAAACATGAAAAAAAAAAAAAACTTTTTTTCAAGCTTATCCAGCGGAATCAAGTGAAATTTTTGATGTCAGTCAATCAGCTGATTATATATGAAGGTATTTAAAAATGTTTATCAGTTATGAGTTTTCATAGTTCTGTCAATGGACGGTGTAACGAAAAAACCGCAACCAACTTCAATGCATTGTTGTTTATATGTCAAATATTGTTGAAGTAAACAAAATACATAGTACGCCGTAAACAATTTCTATTTTGAATTATTTTTTAGTTATAAACATGGACCTTACGAATTTAACAAGTGTTATATTTAACGATGTAGTTAACGATACACATGTGTGCTATCATTTAGTTTATCCCAAAAATTTTAATCTGGTGAAAAAGACAAAAATCGTTCCGCAAATTAGCGGACAAACCATATCTAAGAAACGAAGACGTCGCGGTAGACCGCGAAAATCGGACGACGAACACCGTGTGACCGATGAAACCGCCATTGATGACAAATCGGATGATAACATTGTTCAGTTCAAAAGCACTAGATATGGTAGAGTGTCAAGACCACCGAAACATATGAGTAAATTTGTTGATATCAAAGATGCAAGAGTATCTGCCACAACGGCACACGAAATCCAAAATTCAGAACCTCAATCCGTTCCCGAACCGAAAAAAATTCGCAAAAATGTTGACAAATTCACTTGTGGTGTTTGTAAAAAGGTAAATATATCTATTTCCGTGTGTTTGTATTTATGTGATTGGATTTAAAGTTTAAATTTTCAATTCCAGGTGTATTTGGGACGAAAAAAACTGCTTAAGCACTATATCGCATTTCCTGATCACAAAGACTCAATTCAAAAAAGTCAATCGCAAACGAACGGCCTTTCGAATGGGACAAATAGTTTTCTTTTTGATGAACTCATGAAATTTGTGGGCCGGGCATCACAGACCGAACGAATATCAATGTTCTTGGCAGAAATCTCAAATTTTGTTAATACTGTTCATTTAATTAAACCAAAAATCTTGCAAACAGAACAAGGCACACATCCATCGACTGAATATTATGTAGATAAGAATGTGTCGAAAATTCTCGAATTACCTGAAGGTTTGGTTCAACTCAACGATAAAGCATTTGACGATAACGTTCAACAAAACAATAACACTTTCGGACCGTATATTAAAAAAGACCAACCGAAATGTTTAGATAGACCAACAGACATTTCAAATTTGCAACCACTCGGATACAATTTGAATCTCTTTCCGCAAGTCAATGAAGTTAGTTATGATCAAATCACTGATAATGCTGTTGAGGCGGAACTTGGAAAGTCTAGTGGAAACGATTCTGTTGGTGATTTAACACATGCAACAGACATACCTTTAGATATGTTTTCATTCAACAACATAAATAATCAACAAAGCTGAATTTTTATGAATGAATATTGTTTATTTAATGATAAAATAAAATAAAATAAAATAGTTTTTAATGCATTTTGTTTGCGGACGTTAGATGTGTAGACTTTAAGTTGATATCGTCTTAATTTATATATTAGTATTGCCGGCACAATGAATAATAACGGCACGTCCGGAACATTTAAATTAGAACTAACAGATTTCATATTTCGAAGATTTTTAAGTAGCTTTGAATTCATTATTATTGTAGCTTTCAGCTAAATCGAGCTTGCACGTATGTTTCATTTATTAATTATGGATATCAAAATAATCTTACTGAATACCATGATTGAAATAATTTAGTTCAAAATAATGATCGTCAAAAACTGCTAAAAATATTTTATACCTTAAAATCTAGCCGTCGTTGTGTGCATCCTTATTCGACAAGTTTGCAAAATTAGTATTCGCCTCTATGAATTAAATTTCAGCTGCATATTCGGAGCCCAAACTTAATATATGCGATATAACATTATTGATTTGAAGCATTCCAATTAACTTGGAGAAAAACAATTCTTCAATAAGATCAGAATCAAGAGAACGCAACGAATGAACTTTAAGTAAAAGTTTTAGTAAACGACTGAAGTCAAACTCCATCTGTTTGTGTTGCAAATAGCCCTTTATAAACATATCTTGTATTCGTTCAATTTTAACACGTTGATTTGCGTCCATTTTGCGTCCATTATCTGTTCAATAAATATGAAATTATTTATTTCGTTAACAACAATTTTCCAAATATAAACCAACTGCATTTACCTGTATTGAAAAGGATGATGAATCTAAGAAAAGCAAACTCAAAATCATCCAAGTTCATTTTGTTTAATTCTTGAAAGATGTCATTTATCTTCCAAATATGTTCAGATAGTCTTTTTAGTTTGCTCGGTTGCATTTTTTCTTGTGTAATTGCACTTTCAACAATGTTTGACAATGAATTGATAACGGTGGGAAGTGATACAGAATGTGAAGATTGTGCGTAACCAATGAAAAACAGTTCAATCCAACAGTTTTGCAAGAGAAGTGCCTGTGTCTTCACGCTTTAAAGAAATTATGAAAATATTATGTTCTACCACAATTTCTCATGTGTCAAAATCTCAACTCACCTTAACAAATTAAATGCATGAAACTTTTTAAACCAGCAAATCGATAGGAGAAAGATTCTACTGCCAGTTTCACAAACGTAATGCATGTTTAAGTAGTTTGGCACAAATTGCGGTGCCTGTAGATTAAAAATAATATCCCTCTCGGGAAGCATCGGTCCATCAGAAAATGAACTCATCTCATCCTCGAACTCATCAATATCATCATTATTCGATGATATACAGGAGTCAGGATCATTTTTTATTGAGTCGCTAAACTCATTATTGTTTTGTCCTTCAACTTGTAAGCTTGAAATGATTTCTTGTGCTTCTGCAATTATATTTTTATCAATAACAGTTTGCAAGACATTCTCATTTGGAATTGTAGATTGAGAATTTGTAGGCATATTGTCAAGGGAGTTGTCATCAATTTCACTTGTTCCACCACCAGCATTCTCCGCCAAACCGGCCAATGCACCCAATCGTTCATGATATGAATTTGTAAAGACTAAAATAAAACGTTAGTTTTTTTTTACAGCTTGGACATCAATAATACCAATATTATCATTGATAAATCAGTTGGAATGTACCTTGTTGGGCAACATTTGATGTGAAATTCGCAAATATGTGTGCGGGCAAAATACTGCTTAGACTGTTTATGTTATTTGCACCAAACGATTGTTTTCCAACGTTGGCACTGTTGCTGTTTGTATTTGATGCGAATGTATCGTTTACATTATGTAATACACTGTTTGTCGATGATGTGACCTCTTTTTTCTCTAACAGGGGCTTTCGTTCATGTTGAACAGCTTGAAATTTAATTTTTGATTTTTTATCAATTAAAAAGAATTTCGTTTTTTGTGTACATTTTAAAACTGAAAACATTGATATTTTGATTACGTACAATCACTGCGCATTCCGCATGCCAAGCATTTTTGTAGGCGACAATATTGGCATCGATTTCGATGGTGTTTTGTGATTTCACAGTTCATGGTGCCACGACACTGATAAGCTAATTGCTTTCGAATAGATCGTTTAAAGAAGCCTTTGCAGCCCTCACAGCTAATTGCACCGTAATGACGGCCACTTGCCCGGTCGCTACATACTAAACATAATTCCACGTTCATCATATTAGGCACACCAGACGATGTGTTATTATTGTTTGCAGTCACTTTACTATTATCGTCTTGCTTGATTTTATACAAATGCTGACTTAGGTCATCGTTGTTTTTCTTTTGTTCCATTTTACTTTAAACTCACAGAGTTTTTGGCATGGAACTTATTCTGACCATAAATCTAATCTCAATTTATGTGAAATGTATCTTCACAATGAAATGAACAAAAAAAATGATTGATAAAAGGTGTTTTTGTTTGATCTCATATCGTCTGTGACAAGAAGTAAAAATGGCGTCTTTACATACGTCTACAAATACGATTGACAGATCGTAGATTTACATTTTTGCCACCAGCGCACATTCGATCCTCTGCTGTATTTTTGTTTAAAAATGTACTTATCAATTTGAAAAAATAATAAAACGATTACAGTTGTCGGGTACTTTACGTGAATATGTGATACTTTATTGAGTTTCAATGCATTATTTTTCATCTATAACGTGTGGCTATTGGTGCTGTTATCTCACTTAAATGCATCAATGTTGTTTTTTTCTTCTTTAAATATTTCATTCATTGTATGTTATGAAACATATTTTAATGTCGATTTTTTTCCCAAATATTTTCTATTCAATAATAATTTTCTAATAATTTATTCGACATTCATATTTTTGGCATGTATCTGCAAGTAGTTAAAAATTGGTATTTTGGCATGCACTATGAAATTTCACTACATCTCAATTTCGTTATTTTGCATTTTTTGTGAAACAACTAATTTGTATCGTTTGCATTTATTTATTTGCCGCGATAGATTTCAATAATTTTATCTTGATCGACGTATTCAAAAATATGCGGTGCATCCATTAAGATACCAACGGTACCAGCGGTAGTAACAATGAAAAATATGTAGAGCTGAAGGCGATCGATTACCATTGCAACATATTTCCAATCCTCACGAGTCTATAAAATACAAAACGGGTATTTTTTAAATGAAATAGCTGGATCGAAGACATGAATTTCTTTTACAAACCTGAATATATGAATCTTCGTTTTTCAAGTGTTCAGCAATAAATTCCACGGCTATAATAGACAATAAGTAATAAAATGCCATATTATTTGCATCTATTTAAGGGAAAAAAATGAGTACATACCTTCAGTTGCTTTACTTGCTTCGGGCGAGAGTATAATTGAATCTGAACTCTCGCTTTCCCTGCGATCCCCAATTCCACTTATATCTCCACTGTTCAATTTGCGATTAATCTTACAGTTTGGATGATGTAAATCGGACAATTCCATTACTTCCATTTTGGATGGTTTCGAACCAATTGCACTAAATATATTTATACATTAATATTTTGAAGTTTGAAAATACAGGCGTTTTTATATCGTTTACCTGATATGTTTTGGCAATTCTGTTGGAGATCCATAGTTCGGCTGAGGTGGCATACCTGGGGGTGAATGACAAAAGAATAGAAATGATTTCAAAAAATCCAAATAATAATAAAGGTAGCATACTCATTCCAGGTATTGGTTGTCCAGGCATTTCCATCATCCAACGTAGGCGAGTTTTTCGTGGCCGTTTCATTACGAGCATTGTTGGTAAATAATGTAAGAATACGGTTCGTATCCAAGATGGCATACGATGAGTTCTCGGTCCACGGAAATTCCAATTGATAATTACAACGGTCACGAGAATTGAGACGGTGTTCATAATAAAAGTGAAGAGCAGATATTTGGCAATCAAAGGTAAAACTAATGATGTTGGCGGCAAGATTTTTGATACCAGCAACAGAAACACAACCAGTGACAGCAAAATACTAATACCAAGTGTGACCTATTTCATTTCAAAAATGACAAATATTATTGATTAATGTCTTTTAATTATTAAAATGTTTCTACATATATTACATACCTTTTCACCAGCTTCTGCTGGTAAATAGAACACAAGAACGCAAAGAAATGAAATGAGAACCGTTGGCAAGATTAAATTCACTGTGTAGAATAAGGTTTTCCGTCTTATAATTATATTGAATGTTATATCAGTTTCTGTTGGTTGTCCGGCATTTTTATACACATTTAAATATGCTGGTACTTCGATTATGTCCCATGTTCCAGATTTCCAATAATCACTCAAATCGACGAAATTCTTATTGTTATAGAGTGCCAACGATACTTGATCTCCATTAAACGTCCACGAACCAAATTTCATAACACACATTTGTTGATCAAACGGGAAATACCGGACATCAATTGTGCAGGAGCTCTGATAGATAGCAGGAGGAACCCATAATACTTCACCACTTATTTATCAATAGAAAAAAGAAAAATTAATTGCTGAATGCAATCCACAAAATTATCAACAATTTAAATTGTCCAATTTTTCGTAATAATCTTACTTCGGATAAATCAAGACATTGGATTTATAACGCACTTCATAATTTCCGTCAGCGCTGTTCATTATTTACCAATGAAAAGAGAAATATTAATTTGCGAATGAAACTGAATGCCATTTTATATTGTTATAATATAATCTTACTTGTTGAATAAAACAATATCTGGTTTCCATACTTTATCTGCATCGGTGTGACATTCAAATTAAATGAGAGAATATTTTTAATTTAAAAAAAAAAAATTCAAAAAAGAGTTCAAATAAAAACTTGCCTGGTGGTAATCGAAGAACTCCAATACCGCCATACTCAGATTCATCCCATTGCAATTGATAATCATTCCAAACCAATCGCAACCAAACATTTGATTTCATAATTTGGTTTTTTTCATTCTATTTAATAAGATAAAATGTTAGGTCTTATACATAGGTCATTGCATAAGCTTAAACCATTGATACATACAACGTTAATTAATTGCACAAAAGCCAATCCAAATCGTACGTCAACTGTTTGGGTCATATTGTGCACAGGGCGAATCAATTTGTTATATCCACGAAAAAGGTCTCTTACCAAACGTTCTTCATCCTCTGACCCAAATACTAAAAGAACCAATTAGTTGAATATCATTTTTCTTTACATACATTTTTTGAAAATAGCTTACCGCCGTAAAAACACAAAATTGTGAACAATAGAACAGTCGAGTATTTCAAAAACATTTTTTTTATTATATATGAATAAAATGTCCAGATTTAAAAAAATAAAAAACTTCCACGCAAAATAAAACCGAATAAAAAATGGGTAACTTGGAATTATTCGTAAGAAATTGTTATGAAATATTGGAAGCACATTTTGATATTCGATGTATTTGAACTATTTCTATTTCAATAACTGAATTTCACCAAAATTATTTTACGTTTTGAAAAAAAATGTTAAAAATTCCTAAAATTTCAGTATTTCCAATGTGAAAAGTGTATTCAAATGTGAAAAATGTAATTGGGTGTACTCCTCTGCTTGTTTTCTTTGGCAGCAATGAATATCGATTTTTTTACAGCGCAAAATCACGCATAAAAGCATCATGTCGCTCATCTCTTGAGCTTGCATCGGGAGAGCAGCGTGCGTTGACATACGACATACGTACACATCCCAAAGCGTAGCTGCTTTTTATCCATGCAGCATTGCACAACAGTATCAAAAGCTATTGTATGAAAATTGAACTTTCTTACATTTGGAGCGAAATTCAAAATTACTCACCTTTTCAATTGCAATAATATCGACATAGTGGTCATGTTGTAAAAAATTTATTATTAGACTTCTTAATGTTAAATAAAAGGACAAAATTATATTTCTGTATATCGTTTTATATTTTAATTTATTTTTACAGTGTGTTCATGTTTATTAGATTGAGGTTGAGCTTCTTTAACGTGACTTTTGAAAAAAAGAATGGTATGTGTTTACACATTCCATCAATTCTTTTTTTAAAACAATATTTATTGAAATATTATATTTTTATTCGATTCAATAGTTATCTAAAGAAATCAAAGTGTATCTCTATGCAAAACCCATGTATGTTTCGTATGAGCAAAGCGATGCGATAGCCATTGAGATTCTAATAAATTGAAACGTTCCTCACTCAAATACAAAGGTCTACCTCGTCTGAAATTGAAGATGGTTATTATTATAGATTTACATTCCTTGTTAATATAGAACATTCTTTGTTATGTATTCAAATGTTTTACCTTAAATCTCGATCTTCTTCGAAATAATCATCCAAATAGAGTGATCCCCATAGACATGCTCTTCGTCCTCTAACCACGATTATATAAGTTGAAGGCACAACCAAAAATATTCCAGTTCCACCACCGCATCGCATTGAATGCTGTAAAAAAAATAAATGTATCAATATGGTTCATATCGGCTCATATTATTTTCGTATGTATCGTACCCTGACAGCTTCAAAGCAGCTTGCTTCAGCACAACACCGTTGTTTCAAACAAACGATGGTTCCACAAAGCAAACAAATCGAACATTCTCTCGGTACATTGTTGCAATTTGTGCAGACCTTTTCATGGTAGTACTAAAAATTCACACAAATGAATAAAATACACTTATAATGAATCGTTAAATATACTAAATTGTATTTTAATTTACCGTAAAAAGTTTTTCATATTCTCGTGGAAGAGTTAGTAGTCTTGGCTGTTGCCACAATGTATGTTGATTGTTCACTAATGTGACGAGAGCTCTGTGCTGCTCTTCTGCCTGAGAACCCCGATGCAAGCTCATCAATTGGTTGCACCATAGTTCAGGCAATTTACGCTCATGACCAGGAATGAAGCATAATGCTTCAGCTGCATCAAAACTATTCCAATTAATATCAATCGTTACCAATTCCAAATAAGAAACTAAGCACACAAATTCCATTTGTGGAACTTCAATGACGGGTAGATTTTGTTCGTATAAATGATGTCGAAGTAATGTCGCAATTCGTAGATAAGGTAAACAAAGATTTTGCAATTGTTGTTCTATTTGATTCAAATTTAGTTGAGTCTGTTGTTGAGAGGATGTTGAAGTAGATGGAATTGGTACGCTGCATAATGAAGTTCTTCGGAATTGTTGGCAATTATTTGTTATCTTCAATACAAAAGCCATTACGGATCCAAGGCAATTGAATCTGCCTAAATCCACCATTTCATTTGTTGCGTATGTTGATATTATCTGATCACATTCAGCTTCGGTTAGAGATGAGCACACTTTGACAATGACTTGAAAGTACAACAAATTGTACATTACTTTTACGATGCAAGTAAAGTAAACTGGAAAGAGGAAAAAAAACAAAGAAATATTATTTTAATCAAGTGTGTGCATAAAGATAAAATTCTCACCTATATCCATACGAAGTGGGGCTAATAAAGTGTATTTAATCAGAAGAGCTATTGGATCTGCCAACAAACTGGGAATAATTTCTTGACAGTGTGCAGGCACCGTTGCGGTATTGATCGACTGAACTTCGTACAAAGACACGAAAGATTGCCAAAGCGGCCATCCAGCCAAAAGGCGTAAATATTCCGACAATAAGCTCAACAGAGGCACTATATAAATACGTTGAAAAAATTAAATTATTTGGTATAAAATGCGGTGAAAAACTGTTATAATTAATGTTAAAATTAATATTTACCAAGACAATCTCGCTTTGGCTTATATCGCAAGGCATTTTTCGAACAAAGTGAACCACCCCTTTGAATTATTTCAGCCTCCAGGTTCGTTCGGGCGATAGATGTTACAAACAAGAATAACCTTCGCTGTGACGGTGAAAACAATTTTGGATAAGTACATTCTGTGATGATTTCCATTGCACGTCCCATTGCCTCATTTAGTTTAGTTGGTCTCGATGGCTGAAAATCAAATAATCAATACATAATTTTTTATCATTAGTATTCATTGAGTAATTTATCTTACCGAAGGTTGATCATTTTCCTTGATAAGAACGGTTAATTCTTCCAGTAATGACTTGAGCATATGATCTTTTTTCTTCTCGTCCTTAGTGCGTACAACTGAAGTTGGTGTCTCAGTTTGTGGGCTCAATGGCAAAACAGCGTTAGCCAGTTGTCGGCAAACCGGACATGAAAACTCACCGCGTTCAACATTCAAACTTTGTTGACGTTGAGAACTCAATGAACTTGAATAAGACTCATGACATCCGATATGAACATAGTGACCGCATGACTGTACAAATATACCTGATTCAAAGGAGTTATTGCTGGTCAAAAACCAGGACTCTTCACCAAATTGATATGTAAGTAATTGATTTCGATGCGTACACTCAGTTGCAAATCGTTCTGTTGTCAAAGAACTAGATTCATCATCGTTAAGTGGCAGTTTAAATTTCTCACCACACTTTCTACGATGACCAAATACACCACTGGACTCGATTAGAACAACCAGACCGATTGGATTTGATTCAGTACTTGGGCTAGTCAGATTACATATAATGCATACATATTCTTTTTCTCTAGTCACTTCTTCATCATTTTCCTGTTCATCATAGTCACAATAGTCCATTTCTTCAGCTGTTTGCTCCATGAATCGTTTCTGTTTATTTGCAAATTCTTCCATAAGCTTTTGTTGACGTTCACGAGCACGCTTACTACGTTCTTCCTTTTCTTTAGTTTCTTTGGCTCTTTGTTCTGCTTGCTTTTCACGTTGATTTGGCCATAAACGTTGACGGATTTCATTTATTGATTGAGCACAGCCCTCATCAGCTTTTGCAATTTTCTTCAATAGATTTCCAATGAAAAATGGACCATCGCCAATACGCGCTTCCGACACATTGATATTTTTGTGATTCGATTGACTAGCATGTGAACTTGATGTTCCAGCTTCGCTGGTATCCATAGCGTCTATGTTTTTCTCTTCAATTGTTTCATCCAAAGAAAAACTGTCCAATATGCCACTCAACTGTGAGTGTAACTTTAGTAAAAGTGACAAAATACTTTCGTCAATTTGAATGAAGTCAGTATCGGACATGCTGCCCTCAATGATTTTTGATTTGAATGATGTCGAAAAGATTCGTCGTTGATTATTTCCCGTACTAGCAACAATATCCATATTTCTAGGTACAGCTACCGGCTGTACTCTTTGGAAGGGCAGCATTGTGCCTGGATTTGCATGTGAAAACATTTCTGTTTGTGGTCTTTGCGTTTCATCTGTTGCAACGATACTCAAATTGCGACGAACAACAACTTCCATGCCTGTTTCAGTTGTTGGATGTGCTGGCGGTAGTGCCAAATGTGTTGACCCCGATGGTTCTGGATCCGAGTCACGTCTTGTATACTCAATTGCATTAACAGCTTCATTTGGTGGCAAAGATCCATATGGTTCCAGTGCACCAGCTTCGGGATTTGTATCAACATTACGCAAAGGTAAATAGCGCTCCCGAATGCTCAAATCTTGAGCTACATCGAATCGAGTCTCTTCCGTATCCAATTCCATTTGCGTAGTATTCGGCATTAAGGTTTGTAATGGTTCATTTTCCGATACATCCCATTCAATATCACTATCAAACGTGGTGTTGCTATAATTTGCTGGAGAATTTTGTGGTTCAATTGAAGCCAATGCAATACGACTGACATGATGGCGAAGATTTGCTGCTAAACAGTCACCGGAGTAAACATTCAATAGCTCTGGGATATCGCTTGATGAGGCAAATGAACTTTTGTTTTGATTACATTCCAATGCATCTTTTGGCACATTGTTTGTGTACGTGACAGCCATTTCCAATAAGAATATAGCCAGCGATAGCATATGCTCTGAAACATTGTACAAGTGTACTGCACGGTATAGAATGCCAAGAATCATTGAATGCAAAATACGTGATTGTAGAATACATGATGGATCACTATAAAATCCACCCACTGGTGCTGGCAATCTGAATGGTGGCCAAAGACTTCCACTTTTTGGCATTTTCTTTTCGTGCTTGACATAATTTTGAAAACGATCCATGGAATTTTGGAAATCTCTTCGGTGCACGGCTCGCAATAGAACATGAAGCGGATCGTAATACCTCTCCCATACATCACCAGTCGGCATGAACAATCCTTGTTCCAGATTTTCCGACAGACTTGGTGGTTGCTTGAATATGGATAATTCATTCAAATATTGTTCAAAATTTCTGGTGTGTGAATTTCCCGAACGTTCCGGCATTAGTTCTAATAGTTGACTGTGTGTTTTGTCGCCAGTGGCGAGCAAGGCACTTATTTCGATTATGCATTGTGCCTTTTCGTCATTCCCTAAGTTCGTTCGGGATGAAACGATCGTAGACAAAAATGTCAACAATCCCTCCATCATTGAGTCTTGTTCCATTTCTTGTGGCTGAGATAGCTGGCACATACCGAGCCAGTCACCAACACCGAATGATTCAATTGCATTCAATAAAAATACTTTCGGTGGCAATTGAATTGCGCAAATTTGCAAGAAATATAAGTCCATATCAACCATCGAATTGCAGAAATTCGCTTGTATATACGTCATTGCTTGACCTTTTATCTGTAAACCATTTCGTATCCATACTCCAGCCAAAATTTCATAAAAAAAACTCTGCAATAAAAGAAAAGACGAAACATTAGAAAAAATTTATACAAAATATGTTCTTAGTAATGCTGATATTTTTGTACATTTACAATTAAAAAGAATTTATTGTTTGTTTATTTTGTATTATAATTTATAAATAACCTGTTTTTCATAGCGATTCTTACTTTATATTGACATTAATTGCATTTTGCACACTTTAATCTCTGTAGTGAACTTAAGTCAGAAATTTCAACGCAATTTTAAATCTCCTTACAAAAATATACTTCATGTGATTTATTATAAATGAACTTAATCGAACGAGATGCGAGTTGAATAGATATAAATGAATTGAAATAATTATTAATCGCATGATTTCTTCTTAGTATCGCCATAATTTCTAATGTGCAGCATCAGAAAACGAATTACAGCTAATATAAATGCAACATTATAAATGTTAATCTTATAACATTTCAATGGAGAATAACAAAATTTAAGTCAATGCAAAGTTGGAATGCATTTTTGTGGGAATTATTTTGTTTGTTGTTGGTCGATTGTTTTCAAAAATCTGAATTCTGTCGAAAGGTAAAACCCCATCGCCATAATATATAAGGTCAACATCTTCTACAGGATGATGATTCATGCAATTTACTCTCTTATGATATAGTGATTCATTCCTATGTATGCTGTATATTTGAGCACAAATGATTCAGACAAGTGTATGTATAGCGTAAATTATTTTGCTTTCCAACACATCATTAGGTTCGTGCGAAATCAATACTTAAAATATAATTTGGATTTTATTCAAGTCTTGCATAGACAGATTATGCACATAAGCAATGGAATAAAACGAACTCATTAACTTACATAATTATTGTGCATGTAAATAACTTTGAATATTTGGGTTCCTAAATGAGATTGAGAGGTCAACGAACATACTAACCTAAAGTAAATTTATAATAGTATTTGTTTAATGCGAGCATCTTAAAGAAACTAATTCCCCTTTATCACATACAATAGTATATTCTGAGTCTGACAGCCTTTCTAAACGACAAATTCATTTTGATGGTCCTAAAACTAAGTGTATGACGCAGATATATAACAAGTATTGTGAGAGACATTTTTTACGTGTATTTAACGTATTTATTAACAAACTTAAGTCAATGTATGCAATGACTCACTAATGTATGCCGACAAATACATTGATGCATATGTGTGGCTGTGTATTTGTATTGTTTTTTTTAATATGTTCGTCACTTTCTGTTGTCGTTGAGACAGTTGTCGTTTTTTCCCAAATATCAGACTCGATTTGTAAACTCATCGGAGCACGCCAAAGTTTTTGTTCATTTGTCTGTTGTTCAAAAAGTTGGAAATTAATTTTCTTTCTACAAATTTGAGTCTGTATCTTTTTAAATTTTGTGGAATTTATAGAATCAATTCCAAACATAAGAACTTGAAGTGTTTTTTTTTTCATAGAAGTAAATGCATTTAAGATTGAATATGGAATTTTGTCGTTGACTCTATGTCAATTCAATAAATAATCTAGTGAACGCGTGTGTTTTTTTGTTGTAAATTCAATTGCTAGAAAATACCGCGAAAAGAACCAAAAATGCTCATACCAAATAGTGTTGTTTTCTATACCGTATTATTTTTGTCAGTATGTATGCCTTATCAAGCCGAAGCCTTAATTGATGATGTGGTGGAAGTTTTGAAATTAGGAAAGGATATAACGTCCACATTACTTGAAACATGGAATTTGGTTGAACAAACTAATTTGGGCGGTGGTGTCGAGTTACCATTTCGAAAGGAAAAACAGAAGAAAATTTTGAATAAAATTAATGAAGTTTCACGAAAAATAAATAATTTTGAGGATGATGTATGTATTTGTTATGTTAAAGGTTTTTAAATATTTCATATAAATTATTCCATATCATCTTTATATTTCACACATAGACGCTAAAAGCCGCTTCCTGGACAGTCGATTCTGTCACCACATTCATTGGTTCAAATACAAAATTGGAACTGAAAATGCATGATTTGTCTGATTTATTGAATCGCATTCAAACGCAAGATGATAAAATGCAATCATATGTTTTAAACTATAACGATTTGGAAAGATTTACGCTCGAGAATTTTGCCCAATGGATTACGGCACAAGACACAATGTCTGTACAGGGATTACTTGAACGAATTCATTTACTAACTACTGGTTCAACAGATTTGGAAAACATTGGAAATGTAGGAGTACTTCAACTGTTGGCCGACAATATGGAGGTAATGAGATTTTGTTCTAATTTTCATAATGACAGATAGCCATGGAATGTATGAACGTTAAAAAATAATTTTATTTCACGGGAACCATGTGTATTGTGCACTTTTAATGCCGGTAATATTGAATAGTCCGTATCTTTGAAAAATATTGAACAACCTATCCAAATATTTATCTTCATTCGTAAACAAAACAAACTACGAACGAATATAAAGTCAACCCCAAACATTTTTCACATCAAATAATACTTATTTGAAATCATTAAAGCAAACAAAGATATATCAAATGCATTGTATGAGAACAAAGGAAACGATTGAAATGTTCATAAGAAATAATATTATTTTGCGTTTGTATCAGTTGAAACGTTGAGTAAATCATGCAATTTCCGAAGTGACACCAATATCAACATATACAACCGAATGCTACACGCGACGTGAGAACGAATACACGACATAAGCCGAATTTATGCTTTCAAAACTATACAAATATCAATTGTCTCATTCTATGTTATTGACAGCATATGTATTGTTATGTTAGTATGTGTGCGTTTTTTATAGCTATCGTTGCTGTGCTGTTCGGGCTATACATTCAGTACAAGCATACAATGAGAATGAAGAAACAACAAAACAGCTACACGAAATAAGTTAGTCTCATTTGAAACGTCAACGCGTCCAGTAAATGTTTTATAACGTTGTTGAAACGCACAACAGCACCAACAACGGCAGCAGAAACAGTAAAAAATATATATATACACGTTAATACATTTACGGAAAGCGAATAATAATCCAACAACAAAAAGTTTAGATCTGTTTGCTCACTAATTTAATTCGGAAACAAAGATATTAAAATTGCTACAGTTCATGTTCAACGGAGTGTGTTTTTTTTATTCGTTGTTTTGCGTATTCATGAATCTCAATTTTTTTGCACTGTCAAAGTCCCAAGTTCAAATTGATTACAATTAGAATAAAACAGTTCTCCAATAAGGCACTTACAACAAGTGTAATTTAATCAATGCGGAACGAAAAAGTCTTTTAAACGTCAAATTTTTAGTTGAAAAATACATCGAAACATTTTTTGTACAACGACGACATTACAAAACATGTTGTTTATGGAATTCAGTGTATAATAAAAAAAAAACAAAGAATAATTTTTCACTCGGAGAGGGATAAACTAAACAAAACAAACATGACAAAAAGTAATGTGGTCAAAATTGCTGTCGTTGCTTTCTTCATTTCTTGCAATATATTCTGCGCAATTAGCACTTATACGAAAGGGGCCACATCAATTGATTTTCTGCGGGCACAATATTTACAGCTGGAAGCTGAATTATGGAGTATCGTCGAAAATGGTGTTGATCAATCGAGCGTTTTGAATCAAATATTGGGTCAGCACAAAACATTTATTGATCAAAACCTCACCCTCAGCGACTATAACGAAAATGAATTCTATTTGCTTGAAAAAATTTACGAATGGAATATTGTGAAAGAGAGTTTAACGCCAATTCGCACATTATTCAACTCATTCAAATTGGTCATTGACAAAAATGTTGTTCAATTTCAACGATTGGAATTGACTGATTTAGCTGATACGATTCTTTCAGAATCGGAAGCTATAAATGGCACCGCAGAAAACATAGAAACTTTTATGGTTAAACAGGGAACATACTACAAAGTTATGCTGGTAATAAATTATGGGTTTTATGATATATATATATAAGTTTTTTTCGTTTAAAAAGACGTTATAGTATCCATTTCAAATCGTTTAAAATAAGAAAAACACACAAAAACCGATACATTTTTTAAAAGTATGTTGAAATCATTTGCAGGAGGCACAAAATTTGGTTTGCATTTCGAAGCAATCAGCACAACAAGTATTGTTCCAAATGTACAATGCAATTTCGATAGCTGAACTCAAAGGATACGCTATGATGCAGTTTTCTTGGATGATTTTACGAACATACGGCAAAGGTTTGTACACACCAATACAAATTTGATGTACGATTGTAATTAATTTCCCATTGCAAATGTTTAGGCAATTTTACAAAAGAATCTCACTTGATGCGACAAAGATTTGAAGATCGTGTTCAGAAAACACAATCATTAATGCGAAAAGTAATGGAGCGCGCTGATCGATCTGTGTGGCGCTGTGATCCAAGGCATCACATCGAAGGTGAAACGTTTATAACTGTGACTAGGTTGTTGCAAGGTTATATTGAAAATGAAGTTGATATGAACAATGATAACACATGCCGTGAAAATTGTGCAGCCTATCAGTTCAGCGAGTCGTACAGTTGTTACAAAGAATTATTCTGTGCACGGCAACCGAAATGTAATGGAAAGCTTCTGAACTGCCAGTTCTTCGATTCAGATATGTGGATTTGTCCATCTGTATGTGAGAGCAATAGCTCAATAACTATTATGTTATCAAATGACTGAAAAAACAAATAATGTACAATTTATTCTGATCTTTAAGAAACCATCAAGTAATCGTCGCTATGAATTCATTGAATACGAAAACGGTCGCACACTAGGAAAATCGGGCGTATGTCAAACCGGATCAACAAAAGTCGACTCATGGTGGCGCTGGCTTTTTTGGCATTGTAGCTATTGTTTGTGTATCTGTGATGAGCAAAGTGTAAAGTCAGATCGTTATTTTAATTTACGAGAAGCCACATCCAATATTTCAGCAAATAGGTTTGTATGACTACAAATGTAATGTTCATTCGAACGAGTAACACAATTTATTTTCTACTATTTTGAAATTACTGAACAGAGTTATAACTGGCCTTCGATTCAAAAAAATTAACCGTATAATTCATATTCAAATCCAAGAAGGAGAGTTACAAGCCAGAGGGTTCGTGAATGCATCAACATTGAGTTGGAAACCTGTAAGTGACTATAAGTTACTCGATCGTGGAATTCGGAGCGGACTTGATTATCACACCATGAGCTGGGACAAAAGAGCTATCGATTTGGATAACTTAGTGGCACCAAAAAGCCATGTTGTGACCGGAATAAGATTAAGAGTTGTTGGCACACATTTGAATTTGGAAATTCGAGTAACTGAAGCAGATTTTACCACGGGCCGTTTGATTGATCCCGAACAAACCAGCTTTTGGAAGTCAAACGATAATACGGAAAGTAGCTCGGATAAACGTACACCAATTAAATTAAAGAATCCAGATATTCCAATCTTATGTCCATCACAATCTGAAATTGATTCAGTATCGAATCAATATATCGAATTCACGCACACCGATTTGGATCGAGATGTTGGCCAAACAACCGTGCCATATATTGACGCCCAAGATGTTATCTCACGAGTTCCAGTTGCTCTCAGTGGAGCTGGTGTATACCATAAAGGAAAAACGAACTATGGAGGATTTATTGGACTGAAATTGATTACATACGATTTTCAACCACACATTTTAACACCACGTCTGGCTGATGAAGCCGAAGATATCAAAATTGTAAATTTACAAAAATAAAAGTAGAACAGAAATTTCAATAACAATTTGCTACCTTTTTGAAACAAAATAAAACCATGTAATTTTTTAAATCAATGGAAAAGAGCTCGAATAAATGGAAAGTTTAGAAAGTATGTAAATGTTTTCATTATACACATAAAGTGCTGATGATTAATTTTGACGATGAAGATTTCTTTATGCCATCATTTTCGAAAAATATACAAAAATATTACCGATTTTGAATTTCTTAAATGTGACGATTGCAAATTGTATGTGCGTTTGTAATTGAACACTTACAAAAACATATGCACTTGTGGAATGTATTGAAAAATATATTAAAAAAATGTACCTGCACGCGTAGAGGATGAATCATTAAGAGAGTAAGTAGGTCCGGCTGAGGGATGATGTCTTTGAGTGTCATATTCATTTTGCTAACGGCTTGACATGTAAATGCAGCCAGATACCGATGAAGTGGGAAATGAAAGGAAGCGCGCATCATTTCATTTTTATCATCTTTAATAACTTCACTCTGTAAAAATAGTTTTCCTTTAGAAATGACTAATATGATTCACAAGAATATTTTTTTCAACTAACCTTATCATGTTTTGATTGATAAATTGCTTTCAACCAGTCTTGCAGATAGTTAGAGCAGAATATGATGATTTTTTTCGCAAGCTGAGCATATGTATTGTCATTCAAATGCGATATAATGGACCACATTGGATATGCACTTGCTTCTAGCTCACATGAAAAGGCTGCATAATAGGAACTTGGTTCGTATTCGATATGACTCCCAACTTCGCGAACATTGACATTCATTCCTTGCAGCATCGATAAAAATTGAAACCACATATTTACTAAATCATCGTCCCGAAGAAAAACTAATGCCACCGACTCATGAGAAAGTACATTGTTGAAATCAGAAACGAGCGGCCAATAGCAGTGTTCTTTCATTGCTTTAGTAGCACAATCAATAACATCGTGTGTATTTCGATCTTCATCGTGTAATGTATTTCGTATTAGATTTTGTGCCATCATTGACTTTAAGCTAATGATCATCACATGCAAAAGATTCAATTCTTCGACCATTTTAAGCGCCAAACTTTCATTTGAAAATAGTTGCACACTCATATGAACGACTCGGTTGCTCAGTGTATCCGGATCGCCTGACGTTTCCAAAACCTTTGGAATGCGGCTGTAGTGCATTACAAACGTTCGTGTCAATTGTTCCTACAATGTGAATTGTTGGAAATTAATAAAATAAAAACATTGAAATTCAATCCAAAAACCTTCGAAATGCAATTATTACCTTATACTCTGGATCGGGTAGCATATTCAATAGAAAACAAACAAAATTCTGTGGAAATTCATATTTGAACGTCCAGAATATTAATTCTTCTAACAATGACGAATGCACAATGTCACTTTGGAGAGCTACAAAATCTTTATATTTGTTTGGTGCCACCGGACTTGAAAGACCATGAAATGAATAAATCAAATTAACCAATGTTTTTCATAATTGAAAATACGGTATTAAACATTCTTACCTTTTCAACTTGCTTTTGGCATCTTTATACTTGATTATGCTTCGAACTAAGAACTCAGAATATGATTTTGTTGTGTCTGGATTGAGTAGCGAAACATATAACTGTTGGATGAAAATACATAAATAAATATAAAAGAATAACATTTTGATGACAAAAAATAAAATAAAATACATAATTTTGTCGATATATCTTCAATAATAAGTTAATAAAAAAATTAAAGAAAAATTCAAGTCTTTTTGTCCATCAACATACCGATTTATCAAGTAAAGTTGTAGTCATCACGTTACGCATTAGTTCACCTATATTATTCAGTTCCATTAGCATACTACAGTATGAATCACAGGCTTTAATGTTGCCATCATCACGGAAGTGAAACAGCAAACGAAGTAATAATCGTGGCATTATTGCCTCTGCGACGGCCATTAGATCATTTGGCACAGTTGAGCTTCTAGAATGGTTATTGATGCCGTGGTCGGAACAAAACCCTTCGGCTTTCATCACTGATGTATCCCCACAATCACATGCACCGCCCGCTTGCGATAGAAACATATTGAAATCGTGCGTGG
Source organism: Contarinia nasturtii (assembly GCF_009176525.2). Lineage (NCBI taxonomy): Eukaryota > Metazoa > Arthropoda > Insecta > Diptera > Cecidomyiidae > Contarinia > Contarinia nasturtii. The sequence goes on from NW_022198836.1 coordinate 942,893, forward strand.
AATGGTCGCCTTTCTTGAAACAATTCCGGCATATTGACATGCACGGAGAAATTCCGCATGTGCGGCATCGGTAAGCAACTACATGTGGTATCCAAACTAGACCACATTTCGCATGATTATCGTATGTTCGAACTAGATTTGCATTAAAAAAATGAACAAATATTTCAAGGTTAGATTATCTTAAAAATAATCTATGTACTTTAAGAACTAAAAATAAAAATGATATTTATTATGAAAAGGTATAAAATTTACTCCGTATAGAAAAGTAGCAAATAGTCAAAGCACGAACATTCTATTGTACACTAATACCATAAATATGAAGATTTCACATTAAGTTTTTGTTTTTTAGTTAAACATTCACGAATTAAATATTTTTATTCTTTTTTTTACTTTTTACATGTTTAAAATTCAATTCGTTTGGGCGTTTTTATTAAAAACGTTCAAATCATTAATATGAAATCTTCTAATGTCATTGACCTTACCTATGCTTGCGAAGTCATCAGGTGTACGGCCACCGGCAATAAGCCATTTGCACCATTCTATGTATTCTAAATTATCGATATTATTTTCTGGACTAAGAATAACATCCAATACACAGTTCAGATATTCACTTTTGCCATTAACGCACTCATTATTTATAAAAGAAGCTCCATCACGATAGCCTTTTCGCATTACCATTGCTGCGATCGCTTCTGACACTTGTTCGTGTGAGCCATCGTCAATGGAAGCGTTTGCCATCATTTTACAGTTCTATTTATTTTTTTTCGGTCGAATCAAAATAAATTGAATTTTATGTCTAAATTGATGATTTTAAGCATCTATATGCGAATTTTTACTTGTTCTTATTGTTTACACTGAATTTTGTATCGTGAGTTATATGGGAAGCTATGTATATGTCCATATAATCTATTCGTTTGCTTTTTGATTATTATTATTGTTATTATTTACATTTGGTCACGTATTTGTGTTTTATTTAATTTATTTCTTTTTAATTTCAAAATCATTTTGCTATTTAAACCACATGGCTACTTATATCGATCGTACTTGTGTCGTATATATTATTAAAGTTTCAAGTCACTGACATTTTACAAACGTCATCTTCTTCAAGTGTGTGTGGTTTGTTCTATCTCACACCATAAAAAATATTTTATCTATTGCAATGAATTTAACTTTATTCCGTAATCAAATTTTCGTTGAGCTAGCTCAAATTATTTCAACACTGGAAAATTACTAAGAAAATATTGAATCACCAACAAAAAATATTATTTGTTCTCGTTTGACTGCACTTTGGATGTATCGTATTGTAGAGTCGTGGACATTTTTTTCTTGCCCACTAGATTTACACAAGAAAACACAATTTTTTTCTCGTCAGTGAAACAAACGAAACAAACGAAATTCGATTTTAATTCCACATTCCTTTTTCGTGAATTTTGTTTAGAATTCGATCCTAATATTTTTCAGTTAATTATGATTAGTCATGTTTGCACTGAGCGCATCAAATACTCAGCCGAATCACAATTCAAATGTAATACACAATGAAAAAAGCAGCACCAATAGCCCAAAATGTTTAATTTCCATACTGAAAGAGTTCTCTCTTTTATTCTTGCTATTTTGTGTGTATTTCAATATTCAAGGTCGATGGCTATCCACATGAAGTTTGTTGCGATCCAATATAACTTCTTCGCTGGGAACGCATTATTCTTATTTGAACATTTGTAATGTTTTCCAAGCTTTGTTTGCGATATTTTTCATAAAGTTGGAAGATTTTTCATTTGTTTATATATATTACATGCTTCAAGAATATTCTCCCATTTGATTTGAAATACACACATGTCCGCATGCATTAAATCCTTTATTATGATGTAAAAATTGTCAAAAACAATATAAACTCAATTTTTGTTTCTATCGCTTTTCGATATCTCTTGCTGTTGAAGCCAAGTTGTATGAAATCATTTTCTTTTCAGCGAATTAAAGTTTTATGAAGTGCCCTACATTTTCATATTTTCCAGTTTTTCTTTAATTTATTGATTTGAAAGTTTATTGAATTTTTTATGAGTTATTTTACATTGTTGTGAATATTCCATCCATTTCTAGAACAAGCCCCATAAATAGAATTAGAAATAACAAGAGAATAATGTTTCTGAACAATATATTTTTATGATAGAAATTGACTAATTGCTCCAGTGCTGTTATTTGTTTTTACATTTGCCAAGCATTTTTCAAACAAAGTAAACCGCCACTTTGTATGTTTTTTTTTCAACTTGGTTCGGAGTTCGGACTATAAACGTTGAAGCTCTAGGAAATGAATAATAATAATAAACAAAGATAACCATGATAAATATCATGTCTTTTTTATATTTGATGGTCCAAAATATTTTGCTTTGAATTAAGCAACATAGTATGATAAATGTAAAAGTGTCTATTCGCTTTGTCATTGTGGGTAAACCGCCATCTCTGTGGGCTTTAATTTTTTGAATAAATTATAGTTCTGCTTTGATGTTGTTGTTTTTTCATAAATCTCCTTCATTTTCTTATTCTTCCAATCTTTTGTATGGCAGCTCCAGAATGATTATCATACCATTTGTTCATAGGTATTTATAAAGCCTTACGCAATGTTTTTTTTTTGGAATAAGTGTTGATGACTACGAGTTGAATTATGTAGCTAAAGGTAGTGTAATGGGACTGATCGCTATCGTTGATATCAAAGTTGCATATATACCACGCACACATACACAAAAGCCGGATTACCTTACAAATAACAGTGTGAATGATGTATGAGTTGTTGCGTGTAATCAAGTCAGAATTTCAATACACGCCTAAAAGTTACAATACCAAAACCACGCATACTAGCGTGAGAATTGTTTCCCTCCTATTTTTATAGATTGTGTGTAAACAATTCAACGAAGATGCAAGCGTCTACTTGTTTTAGTCATCAGTCTTGTTTGTGAAGTGAAAGAGTCAACACGGTTTTGAAAATCTGCTCCCGATTATTCATTAATTTACTGTTGAAATACCAAAAAATAAAAAATATAAACATGGCAGTAAGTCGTTTGTCGATTGGAAAATTTTTGGAATTGGTAAGTGAATGTGTGCAATTGTGCATAGTGCCAGTTTATCTGATTATTTGTGAAATTTTTTAGTTAGTTAGTAGTCAAATGTTCGTTGATGTCAATACAGAAGACATAATTCAATATATATAGAATGATGCAATCATTTTAACCTTGAAACTTGCGCGATCTGCTTATTTTGTTTATTTCACTTACTATATATGGAAACGGAAAAAATCAAATTGTATGCGGTGATGAATTCCTCAAAAATTTCATTTGGAATGATCAAGGCAATTCAAACGCAATCCTTGATTTCGCAAAAATAAAAACGTACATAGTATTTAAATTGGCATGAACGAACATTTTATACTTATGTACTCATATGACGGATTTCCTTGTATTATTTTATTCCCATAGATCATCACAATCACGTGCTTGGTTCTCCACTATAAATCTCTTCACGAATCTGATCCTCAAACTATAGTTTTGAGTTCCGGGACTTTCGTGGGATACACAGTGATTTTGGTGGGCTTGTTTGCAGGTAATATTTTGCGTATATAAAATTTTACGTATTTGAAATTTTTTTATGCGTTAACATAAAATTAAGTTTTATTCCGCGATGACTTCATCATTATTTCTAATTTATTCATGTTCGATATATTTCGTCTTAGGATATATTCTCAGCACACCAATCAACAAGCGCATTGATATTTTCTTCAGTTTGATCGGATGTGCTCTGTTCATTGCCACTGGTGCCCTGATTTTGAGAGATTGGGACAATGGATTCCATTCAGTCGTCAATAGTGAAACCCACAAATTGGCTATGTGGAAAGCTTGGTTATCCATTGTCAATGGTGTTTTGTTCTTCTTGGATGTTATATTCACTTTCCGCGATTAAAAGTTATATATTAGCATTGTAATAACATAAAAAATGCTTAAAAAGCACACATAAATTAGATTCCTTACACTGCTAATCATAAAATGTCCATGTCATAAACAGTTTTAATTTCAGTTGAATAAAGTGTCGTAATGAAACAATAGATATGAATTGTTTAAATTTATTACTGATAAAGTAATCAGTGACTCACTTCTGATTAATTAAATTATTTTTGGATTTTCAGTTAAAATATTTTGTTGGAATGTTGGAATTGGAAATTGGAAGTGATTAGTCACACTAGATTTTATATGTTTTTTCAGCGCGGTGTATAAAAAAACTACGCATTTTATATGTTATGTTCAAAGCAATTATTTGCGTTGGAATAGCACATTATACAGACTATTCAATATTAATTCATTGACGGAATGCGACTCATACTTGGACTATACGAAAACTATAGAAATCCAGACGATGACATCACCATTGCTTAGGTCACGCACATGAAAGCGTTCTTCATGCGACAAAACAACATCAATCAACTGTCCATCTCCAAAATAAAAAGAAAAATATCGGCAGCATGTTCCATACTCGCATAACACAAGTTTTATATCAAGGGATATTTTGTTTACGTTTTTTATGGCTTTTTATATACAAATATTGATGTATATATACACATATATTTTATATAGGAAACTAAAACCGTACAAATGTTTCAATGAGTTAACTAAATATTTGTGTATCAAAATAGACAAATTTATAAATTTCATGAGTTTCTCACACGAATGGCGTTCGACACGACATTATTCACGAAATCATTTGGTCATTAATAAATTATAAATAAATTTAAATACAATTTTTTTTTGTAATTTGGAATCTAGAAGATTCTACGAAAATAGTCATTACAAAAGAAACATTGTTGTATTGAATATTGTCATCACCCTCATTAATGTCATTTTATTTCTTTACACACCGAAAACACACTACGTTTTTTGAATATTTCTTCTAGTTGAAATGTTGCTTACTTTGCATATCCAGTAGTACGGAAATTTGAAACACTTTGAAGAATTACATTTTTCATTATTCTAATAACATAAGCAAAAATGGATCATTCGAAGGTTTGTATTGCTGTTTTGATTTGATTGGACTTCTAAATCCATATTTTACATTATTATATGAAAAAATCACTTGTTGTTTTATCAATATAATTTTTTTTATTAATTGCTTTCCATTGTAGGAAATTTCAATTTAGGTAGTTCAATTTAAAATGTATGTTTTGAATCATTCAGTTGATTTTTGCGCCTTTAAGAATAATAAGAATTCGAATTCAAAAGGGTTGACGTTTGGAAATTTTATTTTCAATGATTCCACTGTATCATTTTTTGTTATCTCATTCGTCAGAACGGCATACTCGTTTTCCTTTTCGAATTCTGGTCCCTCACAGGCTTCCATTTTGTTGATTTGGTTTTCATTTGATCGATTTGCCTCAGCGATCATCATTGCAGCCTCGTCTGTGGCGTTCAATTTTTCTTGTTTGAGATTAGTCTGTTTGAAAGCTATTTGAAAAACCAAAATGAATGGAGTGTTTTTATGTATGCATGATTTTACACCACGATACAATATTGCACAAAAGAAAACTTACCGTTGGGACTTGATTTAATTGTTGGATGTTGCTGAATCAGATCTATAGAATGAATTTGCACCATATTGTTCTTAGAGATTTGAGTATTTGTCGTCTGTCCATAGTTCTGGTGTTGATCATGGGATACATTGGAGCTCGTTCTAGCGATGTTGAAGTCGGCATCTATTTTTTCCACTTTGATTGAGGTGCGTGGTGTACGTTTTTTTGGCTGTGGTACCTTTCGCATTTCGTTCTCACAATTGCAACAAAGGTTTTCTTTTTGTTCGGTATCTTCATCATCCTCCGAAAAACTCGATGGAAAATAATGTCGTTTACATGAAATGCATTCGATTTGACCTGTCAATTTCAACGATTTTCTCGCTCGTAAATTGAATCGACCTGTTGCTTTGTCCATTTTGTTTGCTCGAAGATATATTCTGAAAAGACGATTACACGAGAGTGCCGGTTATATGTCACAACTTTGTTTGCTGTGTTTGTTGGTGCTAATGATAGACTTGAATGTATGTGTAAACCATAGTGCTCTGAATCAAATAGCAGAAAGAGATGCAAATATTTGACATTTGAAAAAATATGACTATAATTTCATTGGTATTTGATGCGTTTCATATTTCTTTAAAAATGGTCACTATATATATATTCAATGTTTATCAAAGGGTCACAACGGAGTTCCAGAGGTCGCAACGAGCGCTCGAGCCCGACGATCACCAGAACATACATAGTTTCAGTAAGACATATTATGTTTTCAATTTTCTTATTTAATTATTTATTTGGAATTTCTAATATATTTATTTGTTCAATTCTGTCGAAATACATTTTTTGAGTTGTGCAATAGGACATTTTACGGGATTATTTTTCGCTTTCTTTATGGTTGCAAATATCCCGGCAGCTTCATTCGCATGAAAATCCATGTTGTGAAGAATGAGACCAAAATAAAAATGAAACCCATGGCAGTCAATAGTATGCGATTTAGTTTTGGTTTTCCACCAAAACCAGATGCATGTGTCTGATCCATTATTATGAATCCGAGGCCACCTGTTTGAATTTACATGTTCAAATGTTTATTTATGCGTTTAAAAATTAAAATCCATCGCTTCTAATTGATCAAAATTACCTATTGTGAACAGAAAACTACTGGCCAAACCTTCCATAATGTATTGCCTTTTGAATAATAAAAATAAATTTAAAAAAATCAGAATAATACAGAATATGGTATAAATTAAACTAGAACTAACCCATTAATTCTGTATGGCATAAACGCAACTGGTCTGAAATAGTATGTGTTTAAAAAATAATTTGTGTGAAAAATAAAACATTTATTTTATTTCAACTGTGAACGTGGAACATGAATTTCTTTTCTTACCGAGAATGTCCATGTTCATCTGTGGTGCTTCCAACACTGGGTGGTTCAACAATAACGTCATAAATAATGCCTATTGAAAATAAAGAACCATTTAGAAAATCATTAATACAAATTGCATTTAATATATACATGGGATAAATAAAACTAGAATGAATGTTTGAGAAAAATTTACACAAATTTACCTCCAGTAACCAAAAAGTACGACAGCAACACTAGCGAGAAAATTGTCATAGCAGAAGGTTGATGAAACCATGACGGTCGTTTAATTTTTAAGTTTGGTACTTCCAATATAAAGAAAGGTAGTGAATAAAGTGTTTCAAACATTTTTCCAATTTGATTAACTTCTATTTTTATTGGATTTTAAAAGAGAAAGTAGATGAAAACTAAGAACTTCAATTGTTTAGGCGGTGATTGACGTCGGCAAAAACTCATATGTATAAAATGTTACACACAGGCTTGACAGATAAATGTACTAAAGACCCATTCACAATGAATGAAATAAAAATTGTTTTGTATATTTACTAAAAACGAAAAAAAAAATGAAAACAATAAATTAAACTGCAAAGAAATTGGGTTTACTCGTTTCTATTAAATTTCACCGTTTTTCTTAAATCAATAATAGAAACATGCTATACATTTAGTATAACATCATGTGTTTATTGTAAATTTAGTACTCGAATCGAATGACTTTCGGACAATTTTACCATCTGTCACACACTATCACACTCTACTCGCAACAAAATTGCACACATCTGTCAAAAACAACACGTCAGTCTATAATCAAATGTAAAAATGCTTAGTTTATTGTTTTCTTGCCCAAAAAAACTTCAATTTTACACAGTACAATACATGATTTGTTAGAGTGAAACTGAAAATCATTTTAATTAAAATGTGATTTTAGCTTTAATTGTAAGGTCGAAAGCTGTTGTTGATTGATGACACCGAAACTATATAAAAATGAAGAGAAACAAATTCGCTATTATGGTACTGATGCTCAGCATTGGCAGGTAATAAATGTGCAAATCAATTCAATTCGCGATGTTTATAATTATGTACTATTCAATTGAGGTTGCAATGAATATTTTGCAGAAATTAAATTTATTGATAAATTGATATTGACGATTTGGTAGTATCACTCACAAAAAGAAATTGTAAAGCTATATCTTTTTCCTTTGCAGATTATATTTCAAAACACCCATTTCACTTGCAAAAGATATCAATTTGTCTGCAGTCATTATTGTTTAGCATAATAATGTCAATTTATTTTCTTATTTACAGTGCGTTCGTGTCAGCTGTGATTCTTTCATCAGAGACGTTAAACGTGGAGCCAACTGTTTCCAACACTCAGGGGAATGTCTTACAAAAGCAAAACATTGCACAACAAAGTGATATTATTGATGAAAATTTAAATGATTTCCATATAAAGACCGAAAGAACATTTGTGAATTCAGAAGAGAAAACTAAAAGTGATAGCAATGCATACGAAGAAATTAAGTTAGATGAAAAACCAAAAATGGAAACACAGCTTCCACAACCTAGTGAACTAGCAAGCATAAAACGTGAACAAGAAACTTCCGGAGAACATAATTCCGAAGAAAACAATGTGTAAGTGTCCAGCTCCTTAATTTAATAATTGAAAAAAATAAAAATAAAAAAAGAAAACGAATTTTATTAATGAAATACATCATATAGTCTAAACTAATTTTGTCTTTATTCTTCACTCGATGAAGTCATATGACAAATCCATATGG